>NC_089256.1:71853227-72120463 GCF_963930625.1 Muntiacus reevesi
TATATATTTTTCATGTGTACTTGGTCTTCATCCAAAGTTCCTGGTTCACAGCTCCCCAGATCCTTGAAATTTCCTGTATTCAGAGTATTAAAGATGTCTTTGTTTTGTGAATGAGATGATCTTTGGAAGCAGCTAAGGATGGGGATACTGATTGCCAGGAGAACCAACCATGTGATTAGAGGGCTGGAACTTTCCTACACTCTGGTCTCTGAGGAGGGGAGAGGGGCTGGAGGCTGAATCAATTGCCAGTGGCCAGTGATTTAATCAGTCATACCTATGTAATGAATCTTCCATGAAAACCCAAAGGACAGGGTTCAGAAAGCTTCCACTTAGTGAACACATGTAGGTGGGAGAGTGGTACACCTTTGAGAGGACATGGAAACTCTGAACCCTTCCCATGTACCTTGCCCTTCATATCTCTTCCATCTGATTTTATAATAAATTAGTAACCTCGAGAGCAAAACCTTTCTCTGAGTTCTGTGAGCCACTCTAGCAAATTAATTGAGCCTGAGGAGGAAGTCGTAGAACCCTCTGATTTATAGCCAGGTGGTCAGAAGTACTTGGACTTGGGGTTGGCAGCCTGTGTTGGAGGGGATTGTTGGAACCTCCGGTCTATAACTTGCTAAGAAGCATACGTGATTACTTGGGCTTGTGTCTGATGTCTGAAGCAGGGGGGAATCCTACAGTTTTATAGGTGGTGGTTTAGTCACTGAGTTGTGTCCAACTCTTCTAGGCAATAATACTGGAGTGGGTTGCCATTTCCTTCTCCAGGGGATCTTCCCAACCTGACCCAGGCATTGAACCCAGGTCTCCTGCATTTCAGGTGGTCTCCTGCATTGCAGGCAGATTCTTTACTGACTGAACCACAGAGAACAAATGTTGATCCCTTAATCTGTGGAATCTGATGCTATTTCCATAGATACTCTCAGAATTGAGTTGAACTGTTAGATACCCAACTGATGTCTGCTGCATTGCTTGATGGAGGTATGGGACAAGCCCCTCCCCTACCCCAGCCCCCACCCCGCCAAGAAAAAACAAACACATGTTGAAGATTAGTCACATAACACCAGAAGAGCATTTAATACCTCTTTATGGAATGAATGAGTAAAGAGTTTTGCTTAGCTCTCGTAGGAGTCATCCAAAATAAGTATTTTGATAATTTTCCTCATAGATGAGGAATTTGAGGTCCATAAAGTTAAGTAACCTGCGTGAAGTCACATAGGTGGAGGGAAGAATAGAATAAATCAGGTGGAATCACACCTCAGGTTCTTATGCTTCTTTGAGCTAGAATCAAACTAACATTGAAGTGCTTCTGGTTCAAGATGGTGGAGTAGAAGGGTGTGTGCTCTCTCCTCATGTGAGAGCACCAAAATCACAAATAACTGTTGAACAACCACAGACAGGAGGGCGCTGGAACCCACCAAAAAGAGATACCCCACATCCAAAGACAAAGAAGAAGCCACAGTTGAGATAGTAGGAGGGGTACAATCAGGATAAGATCAAATCCCATAACTGCCAGGTGTGTGACCTACAAACTGGAGAACAAAAAGTTCTCCCACTGTTGTGAAGATTCTGAGCCCCATATCAGGCTTCCCAGCCTGGGGATCTGACAAAGGGACTGGGAATCCCCAGGGAATCTGACCCTGAGGGTCAGTGGATTTGATTACAGGACTTTCACAGAACTTGGGAAAACAAAGGCTCCAGTCTTGGAAAGGGTACAAAAAAAATCTTGTGTGCACCAAGACCCAGAGGAAAGAAGCAATGACCCCACAGGAAACTGAATCAAAACACCTAGTGTTGGAGGGTCTCCTGTGGAGGCTGGATCAGCAGGGGCTTACCACAGGGATGGGGCACTGGCAGCGGCAGTCCTGGAAGGTCCCCCTTGGCATAGACCCTCTTGGAGGTCACTATTAACCCTACCATAGAGCCTGTAGACTCCAGGACTGGGTTGCCTCAGGCACAACTACCAGGGAGGGAGTACAGTCCCACCCATCAGCATATAGTTGGACTAAAGCTTTACTGATCAAGGCCCTGCCCACCAGAGCAAGACCTAGCTTTTCCCACCCTGTCCCTTCCATCAAGAAGCTTACAGAAATCTCTTAGCCTCATCCACCAGAGGGCAGATAGAAGAAGCAAGAACTACAATCCCATAGCAGCTAGAAAGAAAACTACATTACAGAAAGTTAATCAGGATGAAAAAGCAGAGTTATATCCCAGATGAAAGGACAATAATATAAAACCCCAGAAAAACAACTAAATGAAGTGGAAATAAGCTTCAGAATAATGATAGTAAAGATGATCCAGGATCTCAGAAACAGAATGGAGAAGATGCAAGAAATGTTTACCAAAGACCTAGGAGAACTAAAGAACAAATAGAGATGAAAAATAGCCTAAAAGGAATCAATAGCAGAATAACTAAGGCAGAAGAATGGATAAGTGACTTGGAGAACAGAATGGTGGAAATCACTGCTGCAGAACAGAATATAGAAAAAATAATGGAAAAAAAAATGAAGACAGCCTACGAGACCTCTGGGACAACATTAAACACACCAACATTTGCATTATAGGGGTCCCAGAAAGAGAAGACAGAGAGAAAGGATCTGAGAAAATATTTGAAGAGGTAATAGCTGAAAACTTCCCTAACATGGGAAAGAAATAGTCAAACAAGTCCAGGAAGCACAGTGTCCCCGGTAGGATAAACCCAAGCAGGAACATCCCAGTACACGTAGTAATCAAACTGACAAAAGTTAAAGATAAAATTCTAAAAGCATCAAGGGAAAAATGACAAATATCATACAAGGGAACTCCCATCAGGTTATCAGCTGATTGCTCAATAGAAGCTCTACAAGCCAGAAGGGAATGACACAATATATTTAAAGTGATGAAGGGGAAGAACCTACAAGCAAGAATACTCTGCCCATCAGGAAGACTGTCATTCAGATTTGGTGGAGAAATCAAAAGCTTTCCAGACAAGCAAAAATTAAGAGAATTCAACACCACCAAACCAGCTTTACGACAAATGTTAAAGGAACTTCTCTAGGCAGGAAACACAAGAGAAGGAAAAGACGTACAGAAAACAAACCCAAAGCTATTAATAAAATGATAATAGGATTGTACATATTGATAATTACCTTAAATGTAAATGGATTAAATGCACCAACCAAAAGACATAGCTGGATGGGCGGATAAAAACGTGCATGTATGCACTTCCACTTACCACATCACTCTGCTTGACCCCTCAATTGTATGTAATTATTTTATATTGTTAAGTTAATCATATTCCCACTATGGCTTACAATTATAATTATCTCTTATTTTTTGTCTGGCTATTGACTGTGAAAACTGATAAACTTCTTTTATTATTGTGATTATGTAACTATTACCCACTTAATGCCATTGTATCATGATTGATCAACCAAAAAATAATAGAATTCTGTATCATCAAAACTA
Organism: Muntiacus reevesi; assembly: GCF_963930625.1. Classification (NCBI taxonomy): domain Eukaryota; kingdom Metazoa; phylum Chordata; class Mammalia; order Artiodactyla; family Cervidae; genus Muntiacus; species Muntiacus reevesi. Next base: position 71,856,678 of record NC_089256.1, read on the forward strand.
CCATTTAATAGAAAAACTTGTAATCACTTTTTAAAATCCAGATGCATATCAGAATTACCTTGGAATTTTTTGAAAAATGCAAATGCCCAGGTATTGTTTTTTCTCTCCAAAGCTCCAGATATGTTTCTAATGAACAGTCATGTTTAAAAACAACTGAACTGTTTGATGATTTTATACTTTCATCTAGTTTGTTTCACTTTTTATATTTTAAATTCAGTGCTCCCATTTCATATAGTTCATGTTTTCCAATTTTTCCAGCTCTTTTCTTTTTTTTTTTTGATGTTCTTTCTCATGCCTTTATCAAGAGTAGTAGAAAAACTTTTGTATACATATATATGGGGATTCCTTGGTAGCTCAGTGGTAAAAAAAAAAAAATCCGCCTGCAATGCAGGAGATGCAAGAGACGTGGGTTCAATCCCTGGGTTGAAAAGATTCCCTGGAGAAGGTAATGGCTACCCAGTATTCTTGCCTGGAGAATTCCATGAACAGAGGAGCTTGATGGCTCTTTGGGGTCTCAAAGAGTCAGACATGACTGAGTGACTTTTAGTTAGTTAGTGTGTGACTATCCTGTCACATTGATCCAAGTGCAGCAGGAAGTATTAGTTATGTACAAACTCTGCCTTGTTCTGCCAGAAGACAACCAAGGGCCAGACAATTGTCCAGAACCACATTAGCCAAGGAAACAAGAGAGGCCCCAAGCCCCATTAAGACTTTACATAGGAGGCAACCTACTACATCGTTTTACTTCTCTATTGATGGTACCTGTCTTTTTTTTTTTTTTTTTTTTTTTGGTGCAAATCTTTCTTCTTGGTTTATCGCATTACTTTTTTTTTTTTTTTTATTAGCTGGAGGCTAATTACTTCACAGGTACCTGTCTTTTGAATAAGTGTCTCAGGTCTTTCACTGGCTCACAGGTGTATTGTTCTTCTCCTGTGACCTGCGGGGTTTCTGCAAAACAGTCAGACCCAACTGAACGATTAAGCACACAAACACATAAACAATTTTTATATATATTTTAGAAAACTTATGAATTTTTGCCTAACTAAAAAATTTATGACATTTGATTCTACTTGTTTGACTTAGTATGAATAGAATGCTACATTTCTTATTTTTAAAAAGTAGATATGCAACAAGCAACAGAGGTTTACTGTACAGCACGGGGAACTATAGTCAATACCTTGTAATAACCTATAATGGAAAATAATCTCAAAAAATAATTGAAAGCTAACACTGAAGGGAGCTAATGATGCCAAGTGACGGGTTTATGGCAACAATTGCCACTTTCCATGCCCTGACCTTGCTTACCTTCCCTCTGCCTCTCTCTGCCAGCTGAGCTCCCCTTCACAGCTTACCTCTTTTTTTGCCCCTACTCTGGATCGGGAACCTAAGGGAATCCTTGCCTCTCCAGTCCCTTGGAAGGGCTAGTGTCCAGAGTCATTGAAGCAGCTCTGACCCTGTGAACAAGAGTCTTAGAACCAGAGTGGTGCTGTGGCAGCCTCCTCAGCAAATTTGACACTAGACAGCCCTGGACAACTCCCAGACCATCCTAGATAAATCATCAGGGCCTCCCAAATCACTCGAGGGCCCCTGGTGCAATTTTATATTGCAAGAAGTGTCAAGCATATCATATGGCCTGGGCTGCTGGTCAAAGGAAGACTGCAACTGTTTAGGCAGATGAAACCCCGTTATAGATCAAGGCCCTGAAGCTCAGGGCCAGTGAACTGACTTCAGGGCCTCTTCAGTGGTTTCCTGTGTAGCTCCAGCTCCTCAAAGGCCTGAGGAAAGGACAGAAGGTGGTCTTGTTTTACTTGGCACTATGAGAATTCTCCACATGAGCCTAATCTTCCAAGTGTTCTTTTAAGCCTAGGTGTATCACAAGACAAAGAAGGATAGATAGGATGTTTTTAAGATTTTTTTTTAAAAAGTTAAATATAGAACAATAGAATGGGTCTGACTTGTTCAGCTGGGTCTGACTCTTTTACAGAAACCCTGCAGGTCACAGCAGAAGAACAATATACCTGTGAGCCAGTGAAAGACCTGAGACACTTATTCAAAAGACTAGAGATCTCGTCTTGAAAATTAGAGTTACCAAGGGAACATTTCATGCAAAGATGGGCACAATAAAGGACAGAAATAGTATGGACCTAACAGAAGCAGAAGATATTAAGAAGAGGTGGCAAGAATACACAGAAGAACTATACAAAAAAGATCTTCACGACCCAGATAAACACGATGGTATAATCACTCACCTAGAGCCAGACATCCTGGAATGGGAAGTCAAGTGGGCCTTAGGAAGCATCACTATGAACAAAGCTAGTGGAGGTGATGGAATTCCAGTTGAGCTATTTCAAATCCTAAAAGATGAGGCTGTGAAAGTGCTGCTTTCAATATGCCAGCAAATTTGGAAAACTCAGCAGTGGCCACAGGACTGGAAAAGATCAGTTTTCATTCCAATCCCAAAGAAAGGCAATCCCAAAGAATACTCAAACTACCGCACAATTGCACTCATCTCACACGCTAGCAAAGTAATGCTCAAAATTCTCCAAGCCAAGTTTCAGCAATACGTGAACCATGAACTTCCAGATGTTCAAGTTGGATTTAGAAAGGGTAGAGGAACCAGAGAACAAATTGCCAACATCCGCTGGATCATCAAAAAAAGCAAGAGAGTTCCAGAAAAACATCTATTTCTGCTTTATTGACTATGCCAAAGCCTTTGATTGTATGGATCACAACAAACTGCAGAAAATTTTGAAAGAGGTGGGAATACCAGGCCACCTGACCTGCCTCCTGAGAAATCTGTATGCAGGTCAGGAGGCAACAGTTAGAACTGGACATGGAACAGACTGGTTCCAAGTAGGAAAAGGAGTACGTCAAGGTTGTATATTGTCACCATGCTTATTTAACTTATATGCGGAGTACATCATGAGAAATGCTGGGCTGAAAGAAGCACAAGCTGGAATCAAGACTGCTGGGAGAAGTATCAATAACCTCAGATATGCAGATGGCACCACCCTTATAGCAGAAAGTGAAGAACTAAAGAGCATCTTGATGAAAGTGAAAGAGGAGAGTGAAGAAGTTGTCTTAAAACTCAACATTCAGAAAACTAAGATTATGGCATCCAGTCCCATCACTTCATGGCAAATAGATGGAGAAACAGTGGAAACAGTGACAGACTTTATTTTTGGGGTTTCCAAAATCACTGCAGATGGTGACTGCAGCCATGAAATTAAAAGACGCTTACTCCTTGGAAGAAAAGTTATGACCAACCTAGACAGCATATTAAAGAGCAGAGACATTACTTTGCCAACAAAGATCCATCTAGTCAAGGTTATGGTTTTTCCAGTAGTCATGTATGGATGTGAGAGTTGGACTGTGAAGAAAGCTGAATACCAAAGAATTGATGCTTTTGGACTGTAGTGTTGGAGAAGACTCTTGAGAGTCCCTTGGACTGCAAGGAGATACAACTAGTCCATCCTAAAGGAAATCAGTCTTGAATATTCATTGGGTGGACTGATGTTGCTATTGGCCACCTGATGCAAAGAGCTGTCTCATTTGAAAAGACTCTGATGCTGGGAAAGATTGAAGTCAGAAGGAGAAAGGGGTGACAGAGGATGAGATGGTTGGATGGCATCACTGACTCAAGGGGCGTGAGTTTGAATAAACTCCAGGAGTTGGTGATGGACAGGGAGGCTTGTCCTGCTGCATTTAATGGGGTCACAAAGAGTCAGACATGACTGAGTGACTGAACTGAACTGAACTGAATGAATGAATACACTTTGAGATGGTTAGTGATTTCAGAGAGTTGTTACAAGAATCACTTTGGACATCTGAGATGAAAGGACCTTGGATGCTCTAAGGCACTAGGCAAGTCTGGAGGCTCAATGCCCTAGCCCATGGACAGAAAGGTCCAACTGTATTCATCAACATGTTTGGAAGTCACAGAACTTTTCTTTGCAGCAATAATGAGCTAAGGTGATTAGGATCCATCCAGGCCAGCCAAACTCTAAAGAGTCACATAACCTTTATGCTCTAGTTGAGGTATGGCCAACGTCATATGACTGTGATGTTTCTCTTGGAAAGTATGTTCAGAGGTCTGACATGGGACCATATTTCTCCTCACTGTTCACCTCTTTCTTCCTTCCTTTATTCCATAAATATCTATTGACTTCCTGTAATGTGCCAGCTATTGTGTTAAATTCTAATGCATAACAGTGTGACTAAACATAATTTCTGCCCTCATAGAGTTTACAATCTAGATGGGAAAGCAAATCTTGAACAAATAATGTTAAACATGATAAGTGATTTGAAGTAGAAAGGGAAGTAGTGATGGAGGCATCTAATAGGTAAGGTGTTATCTAGTTCGAAGATTTGAATTGTACTCCTAAGGATGAGCAGAACCTAGTTAAAGGAGTGAATTGGTCATGGAAGTACAAAATGGGGAAATGAGAGGGACTGGGAGGAAAGGAGGAGGATGAGAACATTAAGGAAATGAAATATGAGAGATGACTAATGGAGGGACTCATGCTTCTGGAGATAAGAAATATGGGTGTATACCTGGGGGCCTTCAGAAGGATGGTGGACTCTGGGTTCTCCTGGAATTCTTTCTCCTAGCAGGGAGGCTGTCTGGACACAACTGCTCCTTATCCTTGAGGCTAACAGAAGTGGGTAGTGCTGTCATGGCTTTGTTTCAGTGTGGGGATGGCCTTCTGGAAGGTTCTATATAATCTGAGGAAGCTGATAGGCAAGGGTTGAGGATGAAATCACTTCACATGAAGCACAACCATGAGCTGGAACTCCTGAGTTAACGTCATTGGTATTGGCTCAAGATTCTGGGGACAGATCTAACAACTAAGGTAGATAAAGATCTCAAGGCATAAAAATAGGCCATGACTTCTATTCAGTAGCTTCAACAACACTATGCTATTTTTACACATAATTGCACAATAAGTATTTTTGAAGTAAATGAAAGAGTTCATCTTATAATACCAAAAATACATGGATGTATCCTCACGTACATAACCTGGGAGGGTAGTTTATGTTTATAAGCTTATTTTCATAAACTTTAGTGCAGTTTAACTGTAACATGATAACTTTTTACCTGTAGTTTATATAATGAAACACAATAGTAAAACCATAAAACATGAGGGAAAAGGAATATTTAATTTTTTTGAAAGATAAGATGCTAATGTATAACATGGTGAATATAGTCAGTAATGTTGTATTAACTATGTATGGTGATAAATGGTAACTAGACTTATTGTAGTCATATGTCATAATATATATAAATGTCAAATCAGTATGTTATACATACAATATAATATTAAGTGGTCATCGTACTTCCATTACAAAAAGATAAAATGGGAGATAATAACAAAGTATTATTAAGCTGGATATTATTAAATTCTAGCTTTTTTGGTTGTGAAAAGTGGTTTCAAGTTGTGTTTTGCTTAAGTCTTTGCTACACTCAAACTTTCTATTTTGTGTTGATGGAGACCTTTTCCCATCCACCAAATATCAGGTAGCAGTATGCACAGAGAACTTAAAACTTGCCAGAGTTGTAAAGAAGAACATTGCTCAGAAGACAGGAAGGAAGCTGGAGTGTGTATCTTGGTCTGCTGCTAACAGAGTTATAAGCAATGGGACTCTTATGACTGTCTTCCTCATCCATAAGATTAGATGAGTGCAAGCTGACAAAATCACAAACCTTCTAGGAGGCACAGTGAGACGTACATGTTGATAGTTGTTCAAACAAGATACTCTGAAAGACACGACGTGACAGTCACCTCACTGTGACTTGCCCTTCGCTCCTTTTCCTGCTCTTCCTCCCTGTCCTGAGTGGAGAAATCCTCACGTATCACCCCGACCCAGGCAGCCCCGGGAGGTGGGCAGACTGAATTCTTCAGGGTTCCCTCCGAGAAAGGGGAGATTTGGCCCAAGCTTTCCTTTCACTCAGTCCAGGCCACTGTATTAGCAAACCTAAAGGCCAGTGTTACAAACAGTTTAATGCTACAGAAAGATAATATTGTGACTTCTTTTTAAAAAATAGGTTGTTTTAGGTCCTTAACAATCATTAACTAATGAATGTCTCCTTATTAGACATATTAAGGTAAAGTCTTCTTGACTCTGTTTTTGACTAAAAAAAAATCCACTGGTTTCTCTCTTGTGGTTTAGGACTTTTAGAATTTGTGGGGAGGAGGGTGAAGCTATACAGAAAGCCTGTGCTGTCAACAAGCAGTGAGGTAGGGAAGCTTAGTTCCATCCACACCTGAGCCCAGAGCTCAGTTTAGCTTCTGAAATCACAGAGAAAGTAGGTCAGAGGGACTTTGTACCAAGCCTACTTGGGCTCCAGTGGCCCCTGAGGGACTGCTTGGCTCTTTAGCGCCCCTTGAAGTTAAAAGCAAGGTTTGTATCTGAATGAGGGAAGGGAGGCCTGGAGAGCTCCCAGCTGTGTCCATAGAGACGTCTCAGGAAGCCTTAACTTGTAAACAGCATCAGGAATCACATTGTTTGAGTGGATCCTAATTCTAGAATCAGTCACTCCTAGGATTTTGGTGATACATCCTGACATCTGTCAGTTCTTTTGAATGTACTTATTGTCCAATCAACCAAGTTTTTGTTAAGCTCGGCTCTCCCTTGCTGAATGACTGATAGTCAAAGCTATCTCTGAAGGCAATTTTGAGAGAAGAAACAGAAAGGAAAACCCTTCTTCAACCTTTATGCGCAAACATTATTGCACAAATGAAAAGAGAAACAATTATCTATTCACAGTGTTTCATAATTTTATTATAAATTTTATTATATATTCTTCTAATGGAAAGGAAGCTTCACCAATTAGAAGAATAAGCAGATTCTTTCTCTGGAGTTGTCTTCCTCAAACAGCACAGTAAGAGTGTAATTGTTGATTTGTTTCAGATAACCCCTGCTGAACATACAGGTTCTTTAAGACTGAGCAAAATATTAACATTTTTTATGTTCTCAAGATGAATCTATTGAGCTCTTCTTGGGAGACAGTAAAAAGGGGGGGGGGAGTGGGGGCACGGGGCAAAAAAGGAATGTGATTTTGTCTCCCTCTTGAATCAAGTAGGAGTAGAATTTCATTCCAGAATATCGTGTACCTTTCACCCGCCTGGCACTACATGAATAGAACTGTGTCCTTGCCCACTGCAGAAGGCTGTCCTAGTGTTTCCAGGCCAGGTTATTTTGAGGAAGAATGTACTTTATAACACTCTTAGAACACTAGTGTCACTCAGGGTTTCCATTTCCAGAGTCATCCCCCGTCAACTCTGGACTCATGTATCTACCTTTGACTTAAGGAGGAGTTTGTCAGTCTTTCTGAGCATTGCTCCATCTCTCTGCTCACTAATAAAGTAGGTAATGGATTAACAGATTGCGGAATGGCATAGCTTATACCTGGACCACTTTAGTACATAATTATGACTTTCTGTTTATTCCTAGAAGCTGGCATGTCTGTTATGACTTAATGAGACTTTGAGGGCTCCAAAAAGGGAGAGCTGCATTTGGCCGGGCTCTTAGAAGTTTTCATGGAGGAAGCTGCATTTGAGATGAGACTTAAAGCATGGGAACATTTGATACGGAATTGCTGGGTGAAGGGCTAATGAGATGGAGAGAGGAATTAATGCTTTGGGAACAGGAACAGGAAGATGTGTTCAGAGGATACTGATGGTACGGCTGGATTCAGTGATATTTCGGAACCCTGGCATCACTTGGAGGACTTTTTCTTCAAATACAGATATGCTGGGCCCCACCTCAGATCAAATAAATGGGAATGTTTTGTAGAGGAGCTGAAACCTCAGTGTTTTGTTTTTTATAAATCTCCCAAGATTATCCTAAGGTACATACAGAGCTGAGAAACTCTGAGCTATGCAGGGCCTACAGACAGCCCTTGGAGACGTGCCTGAAGAGTAGGTGATTAAGGAACAATTTCTTTTTTTTAATGTCTTTTAAGGTATATGGCTTAATATTTTCCCTACTAAAATAATGCTGCTCTAATGACAGATTTTACATATAAAAGGCATAAACTAAATATATAAAAGGTATAAACAAAATTAAAATTTTGTTTGGGATGAATACAAATATCCTTATTAAATTATTAAATTTATTTAAAGATTTATCATGTACAGATAATTAAAGATGTTCCATGTGCCGGACGCTGTCTCAGGTGATTTGTTTTGAGAATATTGCAAAAACATTGAAATCATGAAAGAAGTTCTAGGATGTGAGAAATCTACAGTTTTGAGAATTTACTGCTTTGACGAGGTAGTAAGAAGACACCTGTACATTTGAAGTCTGCGGGTTTTGAAGAATGAGAATATTTTAAAAGGATGAGGCATGTGGGGTATAAATTTGGATTGTAGCTTTGCCACTTATTAGGTGTTGTAGGCTGGTTATGCATCCCCTTTGAGCTGTATGATCACACTCTTAAACCCACAGATTTACTCTGAGATTTGAGTGAAACCTCTGTAGAGCACCTGGTGAGGTGCCTCACCTAGCAGGAAAAAGTTAATTTTTATAGAGTGTACATATTCATTAAATTGAGTAAACCTCATTCTCAAGTTTACACCAAACTTTATTCTTTTGGTAGGAGGCACGTGTTTTATTAGATAGGCAGAAGCTAAGCACTGCAGAGTCATCTATCCTTCACTGAGTTAGGCAAATTGAGACTGTATTTACCACAAATTCATCAGGTGCTTTAACTCAATACAGCTGGGGAGGGAAAAGGCAGAATCGTCTTTGAGTACTTTGCAGGGACACAGCCTTGAACAAAAGCAGCAGGAACATGTATCTATACATGCTTTCTTTGACTATACCATTCATAAATTTCCTCCTGACTCTCAGTTTTCTGTGTCTGTAATGCTATTACAGAACTATTGTGATGCTTCTCAGGTCAATTCTGAGCTCCTTTGAAGGTTCATCTTACACTACGTGACCTCAGAAATATCTAGTTTGACTGCATTCTTCTGTCTGTGAAAATAGTATCCTTTCTTAGTGACTAAAACTAGAGAATGTTTCCAGAATGAACAAAGATAAGGGGAGGAGCAGTTTAGGAGACTGACCTTCAGGGGAACCAGGAGGACTAGGTTGTTTCCTCTGTTACTTGAGCCAGTTATTAATCAACTCTAGAGGAGGAAATGGCAACCCCCTCAAGTATTGCCTAGAGAATCTCATGTACAGAGGAGCCTGGCAGTCTACAGTCTGTGGAGTCGCAAAGAGTTAGACACGACTGAAGCAACTTAGCACCATTAATCAACTCATAAGATTTGAGGCAGTAGACTGTTTTTTAGATTATCAGTTCCTGTTGGTTCAAAAGTCACAAAGATCTTTTGTGAAACAACATCTGAACATTGGATTCACATGTATGTTCAGAACAGCGCACAACATGTTCTCACCCCCTGGGCCACCCGGAAGACAGCCTCTCATGCTGTCTGGCATCTTTCTGAGACAAAACAGCCTTTATTTTCACACCTTGAGTCATAAAGTGCATTTATTCTTATTTCATTCAAAGAATTAAGAATTCAGCTTGGTAATAATGAAATTAAAAATTTGAAACCTCATCCCAGAACTGATGGTAAATAGAATCATATGAGATGACTCCACCTGTTGGCCAAAGTGGTGTACTCCTACTCCTATCACCCATTATTAATAAATGAACCAAAGATGTGGGAGCTTCACTAAGGCACTGTGACAATCAACTGGAGGAAAATAATTTCAGAGGATTACTTGATCATCACAGATGGAAAAGCAGAAAAGAAACTAGATAACTTATTTTATCTGTTACAGGGCAACCACTAAGGGAATTTCTTATTGCATTTTATGTTTTTAAAAATGTAGTAATTCCTGAAAGACCAAGATATACATTCACTGTTTATCAGAGGATTTCACAAATACTTGTTGATCTGATTGTGTCTGCACAGAATGTCAAGATTTTTTTGGTGGCTGCACTGTGTAGCTTTTGGGATCTTAGTTTCCTGACCAAGGATTGAACCTGTGCCCTCTGAAATGAAAGTAGTCTAACCAACAGACTACCAGGGAACTCCCAGAATGTCAAGATATTTAATTAACTATATATCTGGAATTTAGATGGGGGAAATGAATAGCCTATGTAGAGTAGTATAGAAAAAACTAATTTCTGAGAATAAATATGCTAATTATAAATTTGAAATCAAAGGACTTGAGTATTAACTATTATTAGATTTTAATTAAGTAATTGGTTTCTATCCTACCTTATTTTGATTGGTGTTTGATTTATTTTGCAAGTTAAATAGCTTTCTATGCCTCAGTTTCTTCATTTGCAAAATGAAGATATGTTAATACTCAAAAAAGGTTTACTAGATGGATGATTGTGTGCTCAGCACATTGATAAATATACACTGGAAACATACAGATCCTGATATCAGAGAACACACTCTTAAGAGGAAATACAGAAATAAGTCATGCTAATATGAGGCAATATAAACAGCAATATACCACAGCACAGAGAATTATCAAGAAATGGTTGCCAGCTCAGCCCCAGAAGCAAGTGGAGTTAAACTCAAGGAAGGCTTCTTGGAGGAGGCAAACTCTCAAGTAAAACTTAAAGGATGAGTGAGAAATAGTAAACAAGGAAAGGAGGGTGGAGACCTTGGGATGCTCCAAACTGAGACTACTAATGGATTCATAAGATGACATTACAAGAGGGGCATTTGACAAAACCAAGGCTCTTGGGGCTCTCAGGGAATATCAGTCTTAACTAAGTGTACAGAGTAGAATCCCAAAGAGACTCTAATCTTGAAAAGTAAGGTGGTAGAAGAAGCCTCAGAAGTGTCCCAGAGGGCCTGCCATGGGCCTTCTGGAAACTTGGTTCTCCTTTTACTGGTTGACAGCTGAAATCTTAGTTTCAGCCTTCCAAGGAGCAAACCACATTGCTTGGGCTTAATGTCAGGAAGGCCTGACCTCTTTACTGGAGTACGATTTTATTTATCAAGTAAGTCATGAAAAATATCATGTGGGCTCAATAAACATGAGACCAATGAAGTGGTAAGTGCTGCTAAGTCACCTTCTAACCCAGAAGTGTTGTGAATGGAATAGTGATTTCCAGAAATAGTATTCCAGAATCTGCTGTGGTTCTCTCTATATTTTAATAATCAACATCTGCCTTTTACTTCAAAGTTTTGTTATCTTCCTTGGTGATAGCTGTAGATTTTTGTTTTGCTTGTTTGGTTTGGTGACTGATAGAAAAAATTACTATTACAAAATCATTGCATTTTTGGTAAACTATTTTGTATTGGGGTTTAGCTGATTAACAATGTTGTGATGTATTCAGGTGAACAGCGAAAGAACTCAGCCATACATATATGACAAAATCATTACATTTTTTTAAACTACGCGTTTGAATTGTATGAAAATGGTTTATTTATATATTTATTATAATTCCTTACCTGTTTGTTCATGGCTTCAAAAGAACCAGTTTCCCTTTAACCTTTAAAAGACCTGTAAAGACTTTGTGTTTTCTTCGCAGATACAGGCTAGTTCCAAAGGTTTATTTTCCTGAGCAAATTCATGATGTGGTACGTGCCACGAAGTACTTCCTGCAGCCAGAAGTCTTACACAAGTATTCAGTTGACCCAGGCAGAGTCGGCATTTCTGGTGACAGTGCTGGTGGGAATTTGGCAGCTGCCCTGGGCCAACAGGTAACAGAAATCCCTGAGGTGCTGGTGAAAGGAGGGTGCATGTTAATGTTCGGCAGACAGCACGTGTCCACTGGGCATGGCGAAGGCCTCGCGGGGTAGGCTGGTTACTCGGGGGCCAAGTTACTGAGATGACTGCACTGGAAAGTTCTCAGAGATCTTTCTGAAGTAGGAAAATGGGTCATTGAAAGAAGTGTCGTCTTTGAGTCCTTGGAAAGGCCCTGATTACAATTAATGAGAGAGGAGAGCTAGCATTTTAGCATCTGACCCTTGCCCCTCAGGGATATGCATGGAAATGAAGTATTCTCTGCTCCTTTTCCATATTGGACTTGAAAAACAGTATTTTGCTTATGTTTCAATTGCTAAGATTGTTTCCTTAAACTTAGAGCCAAATTTAAAAATTTTAAAGTGTTTGTTAATATAAAAGAAAAAGTTAGATGTTAACTTTTAAGTTAAGTGGTTCAGCCACTTTGAATGTTAAAATATATGTTAATCTGAGTTTTACTTCAGGGACTTCCCTGGTGGCTCAGATAGTAAAGTGTCTACCTACAATGCGGGAGACCTGGGTTCAATCCCTGAGTTGGGAAGATCTCCTGGAAAAGGAAATGACAACCCACTCCAGTATTCTTGCCTGGAAAATCCCATGGACGGGGGAGCCTGGTAGGCTACAGTCCATAGGGTTGCAGAGTCGGACACGACTGAGCGACTTCACTCACTCACTGAGTTTTACTTGGTTAAATTTTGTCTAGCTCTAATGGCATCCCAAATTTCGGGCAGCTGTGTAAATTCAAAGATAAGTACAGTTTTTCCCCTCTTATGGGTTAAATAATTTAAGAATAGCATTTCTATCGTCTTACCTCCAAATTTCTTTTGGCATTCTCCAATAGCATCTGCCTTTTCATTTGTGGTATGTCCTGATTTCTTCTCTTTTGCTGTAATTAAAGAACTTAGTTCTCTGCTTGGCACTGGTTGGTTTGCTATCCACATGTCCTGGTGCACTGGGGAGAGAATCATGGGCTTTAAAACCAGACAGAACTGGGTGGAATCCAAGCCCCCTTAGGGGAGCTGTGCGGCTTTGGGCAAGTCTCAGGAAAATGAGGATCGTGCCATCTGAATGAAGGGCTGTTGCCAGGACTTAGTGAGATGATGTATGTACAGTTCTTGGCATGTATTAAAAACTGCTTTTACAGAGCAATTACAGCTTCCCTCAGGATAGGGTTCTAAAGTCTGTTGCGAAACAAAATTGTTTGGCTGATGTTATCTTGAAGATTGTTTAGTAGCCTGTGAAACACAGTGACCTAGTTAGCTGCCTTTTAGATGTTATGTAAAAAATATATCATTTTAGACACTAGAATTACAAAATGAGGCAATATATTTGCATTTCGGGGAGACGTGGGGGGATGGAGTTCTGCAGTGGTAGGATTCAGTCACATTTCCATCTCAGTTGCACTCTCAGACACACACTCATGAAGTACAATGGAAGGTGCACTGCCAGCATGATTGAAATTCCCTCCCTCTCACCAACTGTGAGGACTCTAGGCTCATCAGAGGAGAGACCCTGAGGTCCTATTAAAAGACTTTGGAGTCCCATCATCTGTTCATTTAGCTTTTCATACCCACGTCCTCTGGAAGAGTCAGACTAGTTTTTTCTCCCCAGTAAGGCCCTGCCTTTTGGGGCCTTTCTTGGGAATACAAAACTCTCCATCCATAACACCAAGCATGATGAGTATCATGCCAAAGGATAGATACAAAGAGTGTTGATGGGTGTTTAAAGACCTAAGAGATCACGTACTTTCAAAGTGTTCACTCAAAACTATGAGTTGCAAACATCACACCTTTCTTAGTAAATATCCAACAGCTTGGACGGTGGTGCTGATGGTGGTGGCCATTCAAAGTGAAATGAAATAACGTGTTTGCTTTTTCTTCTCCAGTTTAATCAAGACACCAACCTAAAAAACAAGCTCAAAGTGCAAGCTTTAATTTATCCAGTTCTTCAAGCTTTAGATTTTAATACACCCTCTTATCAGCAAAATATGAACACCCCCATTCTGCCCCGGTATGTCATGGTGAAGTACTGGGTTGACTACTTCAATGGCAACTATGACTTTGTCCAGGCAATGATAGTCAACAATCACACGTCACTGGATGTGGATGAGGCTTCTTCCCTCAGGGCCCGTCTAAACTGGACATCCCTTTTGCCCACTTCCATCACAAAGAACTATAAGCCTGTCATGCAGACCACTGGCAACTCCAGGATTGTCCAGGAGATCCCTCAGCTGCTGGATGCCCGCTCGGCCCCACTCATCGCAGACCAGGAGGTCCTGCAGCACCTCCCAAAGACCTATATTCTGACCTGTGAGCACGATGTCCTGAGAGACGACGGAATCATGTATGCAAAGCGTTTGGAGAGTGCGGGTGTGGAGGTGACCCTAGATCACTTTGAGGATGGCTTCCACGGGTGCATGATTTTCACCAGCTGGCCAACCAACTTCTCAGTGGGAATTCGGACTAGGAATAGTTATATCAAGTGGCTGGATCAAAACCTGTGAAGGAGTGAGATTTCTGAAAAGCTCGAGCCCCTCCTGACCTCCTGCACCTGCTTTGGAAAGACATTGACTCTTTAGTCGACTAATTTCCTTTCATTACTTATGAATTATGGAATCTCTATTCCCTGCAGACTTCATGTTAATTTAATTTTAAGAAATGCTTTTGAGTAACTTAAGTGCAAAAACATCTGAATCTGATTCTCTAAGTGGGCCAGTCTCTCTGTTCATGTTTTAATCAAATTACTACTAATGCCCACAGCTATAGACAGCAGGGTTAGGAGCTGGAATTAGGCTTGGGTATTGCCTCCATCAGGTTCTTTTTAGAAGAAATTCTACCCACTGAGGATGACTTTAATGAGTAAAGAAAATGTGGGCCCTTCTTCAGCTTCCTAGAGTTTACTTTGAATTCAGAGCAGTGTTAAATATGGGTACTTCAAGGTCAATGCTGGGTACCAAATGCCCTCTGTTCTTTTTGGATGGGTGGCTTTGTTTCCTATGGGAATTTTGGCAAAGCTGTTCTAGCAAGGACAAGTTTCTCAAATGACTTTCTTCCTTTACAGTGTTAATTTATATGATAGCTATCTATAAGTCCAGTTGGATTATGATAATACTTGAAAGTTACTTTCTACCAGTATTATTAGAAAATATGAGGTTGCACGCACTGGATATCTGCACACCATTGTTTTTTGCCATCTCCCTGGGGGAGATCTTCTGGAAGCAAATGTATTTAGATTTAGAATAAATGTTCCTTTACAAAACAAGTAAAATAGACAAGTGAACCAACCCAATGTTTTCATAATGGCTACATCTGCTACATCTGACATAAGTTACTAAGAATAGTGTGTATATATTTGGCATAGTCAGAGAAGAAGATACATTTAATATTAAAATTAGGAAAAATGACTTTAGAGGGTCTAGTTTATTCTGGAAAACTCAACCTTTTCACTTGGGTAGCTTTAAAATGGGACTATTTTGGTATATATAATGTATCATTTATTTTTTTAAGTTATTTAATGTTAATATATATAGCTAGACAAGATTTTTCAGGATAAAGTCAGTAAAGAATATTAAAGATAATGATGTTTTTAAAAAAAATAACTACCTTAAGGTTTAAAAAAGTGACTTTAAAATTACGTCCACAAATAATTTTATGGAAAGAGGTAAAATAGCTATAATATTATTGTATATTGAATTAAGGCCTAAATATTTTGATGTTTATATGCATAACAAAATAATTAGACACTATGATTACACCTAGTAAAGTCACCTAAGTTCATAGTTCAGTAACTTAGATGAGATATACACTGGTCATTTCTGCTCTCTGTGGTTGGAGGAGCTACTTCATAGTCTTGTGGTGATACCCTTCATTATCACCTTCCAGCTAGGTATGAAGTTACAACAGACCAAGTTTCATTTCATGTGAAGCCTTCACTGCCAGTGGGGCATCTTTGGCACAGAAAGAAGCTCCGATTCTGATTCGACTCAACTTTGTTTTTGTTCCTTCCTGCCACTCTTCCTACTGCTCCAATCTGTGCTTCTTTCAGGCACTGCAGAAAGCAGACGTACAGCCAAGCCTTGATACAGTAAATTCACCAGTGGAAAGAAAGTAGAACCTTTTTACTCATTTGGAAGATAGGTATTTCCTACTAATGAGGATGAAATAACAAATGAGAATCTGCATATTTATTGTTCATTTATTATTTAAGTTACAAGCATTTTATGTATGGAAGTAAATGCGACAGTGAGTATATGTGTGGGTGCCTATGTGTGTATAAAAATAATCATACAGATTAACCTGCTAATGGACTCAGGAAAGTCACTTACCGTCTCTGGGCCCTTTATGCCTGTCCTCTAAAATCAGAGAATTGAACTTTATAAGGTATCTTCCAATTATACATTCCAACCATTTTGTCAGACTGGCAAATTGTATTGGCTTCTTCTTCAACAGTGTTTTGTTTTGTAGGTCATTATTCCATATACACAGACATATGCAGGATCAATTTTTTTTTCCATAAAAAACTTGGACTTTAATTCTTATTCTATGATAGCTAACCTCCTCATTTAATACTATTCTTTTTTACATCATTTGAAGGAACCAATGTTTGGATCTTATTTTGAGGTTATCCATCTCTAGGGAAACAAAGAAAATATAATACATGCACAAAATTCCTTAAAATGGCATTTCCCCCCAAAGTTGTGAGCCAAATTTTGTAGTAACTATAGACAATAAATCTAACCCTTCTAGATCTCCGAAGGACTCTCTCAGATGAAAAGAGAGAGTGAAAGAAAAAGGGGGTCAAGCACTGTTTCTGATGAAGCATATCGAGTTTCACTAAAGCTTATATTAGGAATTCCATGGTGGTCCCATGGTTAAAATTTGGCCTTTTCACTGCCATGCCTGGGTTTGATCTCTGGTTGGGGAACTAAGATCCTGCAAGCCATGTGGCGAGGTCAAAAATAAATAAAGCCTTTATGTATGTGATAATGTATCCCACCTTGCTTGAGGGTCTTCCTTGAAGTTTTCCTTGGAATAATAATTAGGAATCATGATACACAAGAACCACTAGATGCAAGAGAGGCTTATTGTTGTTTAGTCGCTAAGTCATGTCTTGTTGTGACCCCATGGACTGTAGTCCACCAGGCTCCTCTGTCCATGGGATTTCCCAGTCAACAATACTGGAGTGGGTAACCGTTTCCTCCAGGGGATCTTCCTGACCCAGGGATTGAACCCACGTCTCCTGCACTGACAGGGGGATTCTTTACCACTAAGCCACCAGGGAAGCTCACAAGAGAGGCTAAACCAACCAAAATCTGAGTGCTGAGAATTCCTTTGGAAAACACACAGAGTTTATGTTGAAGCTTTTTCGGTTTGAAATGAGTTTATTTTAGGTTTTGTTCTTATAAAAAAAAGTTTATGCTCCGCAAATTGATTTTTTTAAGTGTTATGGCTTTGTTTTCCCATTTTAAGAAAAGAAGTGGACAGTCTTTTTATAATGTTGTTTGTGAAATGTGGACATAAATATATGATGAAAAAATCTTAAAGTGCTACAAAATATAGTGAAGTATAAGTTAATCTTTTATCATTGATTTGTGAAGAAGTTAAAGACTTATATAATTATATTTGGGAATATAATATTTTGTGCATGATCTTTTAAACTTTGACTTTTTGCTTATTTCTCACTGCAAAGGGGAAGCAGATTTTATGAAGGATTTTGGTAGCCAATCTATTTTGTAAGACGAAAATCCACTGTGGAGGTAGGAAGGTATAAATCTGTTTTGATTCATGTTTGTAAATAAACTGTCTCTGTCTGGGAATGTGCCTCTTTCACGTCCCCTCATTCATTTTCTGTTTCCCATCTCCCTTTCTCTCCATATCCCAGGTCCCTAGCCACAGTGCTGCGCAAATCTTTGCCCCCTGGACTCCTCCAGCTCCCTTTCAAATACTGAGAAGGGCTCAGTGGCCTCCTTCATGGCATTCATTTCATGTCTGGATACAGTATGTGCTGCTAATACTGGAAACCTGCCTTGAATTGGCTAGAATATTCATAAAAACTAGGCAGACCCTGCAACCATTTCAGGACTTTCAATACACATTAGGGGTGTATCACAGTGCATATGAATTTGTATTTGAACAAGTTCAACCGAAGAAGTATTGATACCACAGAAGGCAAGTTTTCACACTAACCCTGACATTACAAGCAAAGCTAATAATTTCACGACTGAGTTTGTTATGCTCAGTTTAATTCAATATCATAGAAATTAACAAAAAATTTTTTCAAAATAAGTTGTTTGATTTGGTTCTAAATGGTCACATACTTGTGGGTAAATTAAATTTTCCTGTTCAATTAGAGTTATTTTCATCTTCTCCACCAAAACCTCTGGGAGGTGGCTATATTTTGCTGGCAGGATCCACAAATGGTTCCAACAGTTCTCCTTTGGGGCATTTAAAATGCACTGTATGTGTTTTAGTATTGTTTTTTCTTGTGGTCTTTCTTTTTTAATCCCCCATTTAAAAAAATCTCATATTTTCCAACAGATCCCCTATTTAAATATCTAGAAGATACTGATATTAGCCCAATATTCCCATGATTTCAGAGGTTGGAAATGTAAATATGATTTATAGTAGGCATACATGTCTTGCTCAGCCCTGTCGCTCAGCACCAGCATTTTGTCATTAGAGAGACAAGCTGGTGACATTTTGTATCTTGTTTGGAATGTTCCTCCCAGATTTTTCAGATTGAAAGCTCCATCTTCTCACATAGACTTTCTACCCAGACTAGCTATTTGTTACTGTTTTTCTTTCATAAGAGTAGAGTTTTCCAGCTGCTACTTGACATGCAGTGGTTTAATATATGGACTGTGGAGGCAAATATGAGAATCCAGATGGCTCCCGTTAGGTCAGACATTAAAAAGTTTTGTAAACACATAAAACAATGCCACACTTCTCACTCATTTGTATTTAGAAAATTTAGTAACTTTTTCCCCCCATAATATATAGCTTAAGGTAACATGTAATAACTAAGTACATTATTAACTATTGAGTTAGCCAGAAATTTTGTTTAAGATATTATGGAAAAACAAATTAATTTTTAGCTAATCCAATATGTTTAAAGCTTCTCAGTTTTAATTTTTAATACAATAGATATCAATAAAGTTCATATGAACAGCTATTTGGGGTCCTCAGTATTTTTTATAAATATAAGAAAATTATGAGACCAAAAGAGCTGAGAAGTGCTGTCATATAGCATCATCTCTTGGCAAGCCCTGTATATGGTGCTAGGCTGCAGTCAGCCAACACCAACGTGCAGTTCTGCACGCACACCATGTTTCTCTTACCTGGTACTCTTCTCTTCACTTGCCCTTGCCCGTCCTTGTCTTCCTTTGCCAGTCTGCTCCAGGAAGCCTGTCCTAACTCCCCTCTCCTTGGGATTTTTAGAGGTCTCTCCTCTGCCCCATAGTGCACTCAACACATAGCAGATGCTTGCCAGTTAGTGGGTCTGACTCCCTCACAAGACTGTAGGATTCTTGATGCAGGGTCAAGTCAGCATCCATTTTATAACTTCAGTGCCTGACACAGTGCCTCTCATGGAATAATCACTCAATAAATCTTTGCTGAGCAAATGTTTTTATGCTGTCACAATTAAAACATAGTGTTGTTTTCAATGACCTAAAATTATGCCCGGTGTCCTTATATATATTTGCTTATTTATACTCTTAAGACAAAAATTTGTTTTGGTTTTCGGCGTCTCCACCCCCGCACCATCTCCCCCCCCCCCCCCCCCCCACAATGTTTTTCTTTCTACTAATTCATTAAAGACATCTGGTCAACAAATGAAATCCTGGTGCCTACAGAATATTTTTAAAATTCAAAGCAACAGCCAGCAGAGGGCGCTCTTGAAAGTAGATGGCCATCCACACAGCACCTTGTTTCACCTGGAATTTAAAAAGAAACTTCCTGACAGCTGATAAAAGGTAATGACTACCCACTCCAGTATTCTTGTCTGGAAAATTCCATGGACAGAGGAGCCTGGCGGGCTACAGTCCAAGGGGTTGCAAAGAGACATGACTAAGCAACTAACACTTTCTTCACTATGAAAGGTAAGGGGCTTCCCCAGTGGCTTAGCGGGCAAAGAATCCGGCTACAATGCAGGAGACACAGAAAATGCAGGTCTGATTCCTGGGTCTGGAAGATTCCCCTGGAGAAGGAAATGGCTACCCACTTCAGTATTCTTGCCTGAAAAAGCCCATGGGCAGAGGAGCCTGGCGGGCTACAGTCCAAAGTGTCGCGAAGAGTCGAATAAGCACATATAATAGGTAAATAAAAGGGCATGCTGTATTTAATGACAGAATAAGTTAAACTGAGCGTTTTTAAAATAGAGACTTTAAAATCTTCATAAGTACCTAGAGGGGCTTCCCAGGTGGCTCAGTGGTTAAAAAAAAAAAAAAAAAATCCACCTGCCTGGCGGGCTACAGTCCACGGGGTCACAAAGAGTCGGACACTACTGAGCACCCCACATGCACCTTGAGTAAATGACTGCATTTTCAAAGCAAAGCAAAACTAAAAAGCACTCACACTGATTTTTTGTTAAAGCATGTCTCTGCCCACTGAAGTGTTTTGTCTTTTAAAAAAAAAAAAAAAAAACATGTTTTTACTCAAGGTAGATATTTGCCATCCATTTGGGAAAAGGCTGACAGAAAAACAGTGTTCTTCATTTTTGTACCATTTAGTAGAGCAGGAAGTATAGGACCTTCATCTTTTGTTGTGCTTGCTGGTCAAACCCAGCAGTCAGCGCTGGATGAATCCTTAGTTGGGAAGAAACTGCCTTTGAAAACAATAGTTAAGGCAGAGCTACATAGCCTTTAAAAGTTAAAGCACATTTTCAATTCAAACAACATTCAGCAGTGACATTTTCATATTGAGGACATTATTTTAAACCTCAGTGTATCCATATGTTCACTCAATGAAAGTAATAATGCTTACCCTACTGCCTGCCTCAAAGGACTATTTAAAGCTAAAGAAGAACTTCTTTTTTTTTAAGTTATGAGTTTGTTGACCTGAAATAAGTAGGCAACCAAATATTTCTCCAGCAAAAAATGAGTTTATTTGGGATCAACAGGAATTGCAATTCATGGTCTGCAGCCAAGATGATCCACATGCAAGTCCCAACATGGCAGGGAAAGGAGAAAGCTTTTACAGAGAGGAAAAGGAAATTGGGAGGACTATGCAGTAAATACCCTGGAGAAGGGAAAGGCTATCCACTCCAGTATTCTGGTCTGAAGAATTCCATGGACTGTATGGTCCATGGGGTCACAAAGAGTCAGACACAAGTGAGCAACTTTGACTTTCATACAGTAGACAAAGAGCTGGTGGCTTTTCGTTGTCTGAATTGTTGTGGGGAACAAAAGGGTCTGTTTTCTTGTTGTGCTGTGCTTGGTTGTGTTCAACATTTTGTAACCCACCAGGCTCTTCGTTGAGCTCTTTCAAATCCTAAAAGATGATGCAGGGAAAATGCTGCACTCAAAATGGGCCAGCAAATTTGGAAAACTCAGCAGTGGCCAGAGGACTGGAAAAGGTCAGTTTTCATTCCAATCCCAAGAAAGGCAACACCAAAGAATGCTCAAACTACCACCCAATTGCACTCATCTCACACACTAGTAAAGTAATGCTCAAAATTCTCCAAGCCAGGCTTCAACAGTACATGAACTGTGAACTGCCAGATGTTCAAGCTGGATTTAGAAAAGGCAGAGGAACCAGAGATCACATTGCCAACATCTGCTGAATCATCAAAAAAGCAAGAGAGTTCCAGAAAAATATCTACTTCTGCTTTATTGACTATACCAAAGCCTTTGACTGTGTGGATAACAACAAACTGGGGAAAATTCTTTTTTTTTTTTTTTTTTTCATTTATTTTTATTATTTGGAGGCTAAGGAAAATTCTTAAAGAAATGAGAATACCAGACCACCTGATCTGCCTCTTGAGAAATCTGTATGCAAGTCAAGAAGCAACAGTTAGAACTGGACATGGAACAACAGACTGGTTCCAAATTGGAAAAGGAGTACATCAAGGCTATATATTGTCACTCTGCTTATTTAACTTATATGCAGAGTGCATCATGAGAAACTCTGGGCTGGAGGAAGCACAAGCTGGAATCAAGATTGCTGGGAGAAATATCAATAACCTCAGATATGCAGATGACACCACCCTTATGGCAGAAAGTGAAGAAGAACTAAAGAGTCTCTTGATGAAAGTGAAAGAGGAGAGTGAAAAAGTTGGCTTAAAGCTCAACATTCAGAAAACTAAGATCATGGCATCCGATCCCATCACTTCATGGGAAATAGATGGGGAAACAGTGGAAACAATGACAGATTTTATTTTGGGGGGCTCCAAAATCACTGCAGATGGTGATTGCAGCCATGAAATTAAAAGACGCTTACTCCTTGGAAGAAATGTTATGACCAACCTAGATAGCATATTCAAAAGCAGAGACATTACTTTGCCAACAAAGGTCTGTCTAGTCAAAGTTATGGTTTTTCCAGTAGTCATGTATGGATGTGAGGGCTGGATTATCAGCAAAGCTGAGGACCAAAGTAGTGATACTTTTGAACTGTGGTGTTGGAGAAGACTCTTGAGAGTCCCTGGGACTGCAAGATCCAACCAGTCCATCCTAAAGGAAATCAGTCTTGAGTGTTCATTGGAAGGACTGATGCTGAAACTGAAACTCCAATACTTTGGCCACTTGATGCGAAGAACTGACTCATTTGAAAAGACCTTGATGCTGGGAAAGATTGAGGGCAGGAGGAGAAGGGGACGACAGAGGATGAGATGGTTGGATGGCATCACTGAGTCAATGGACATAAGTTTGAGTAACTCCGGGAGTTGGTGATGGACAGGAAGGCCTGGTGTGCTGCAGCCCATGGGTTCACAAAGAGTTGGACATGACTGAACGACTGAACTGAACTGAACTGAGGTTCTTCTGTCCGTGGGATTCTTTGGGCAAGAATGCTGGACTGGGTTGCCATTTCCTCCTTCAGGGGGTCTTCCCAACCCAGAGATTGAACCTGCATCTTCTGTGTCTCCTGCATTGGCAGGTGAGTTCTTTACCTGCTGAGCTGCCTGAGAAGCTTCTGTTTTCTTGTTGGGCTCTATTGTTGCTACAGGGCAAAGAGCACCCTTGCTCTGGTCTCCCAACTCTATTTGATTAAGGTTTTTGGTTTTTCACTTTTTGCAAGTTAAATTTTCGATATTATTAAGTGCATCTCTCTAGCTATATTGCTAATAAGATTATTGGCTTTCTGTTATTTTACTGATGCCAAGATGAATAAAAGCAGGGGGCATCATGGGTAACTGCATAGAAAAATGATTAAACATTATACAAGACACCTAACTGATTACTTCCAGGGAGTAGTAACAACTTTGCTTCCCTCTGAAATTTTTGAATTTCTTATAATGACTATATGTTATTTAATATTTAAAAAGTGTAAAGGAAAAGGCAATCTACTCATAAATAAAATCTATACAGTATAGGGTATGCAAAATGACTCCACATATCTATTTTTATTTCCTTTTAGTGGTGATTTAGTCCATCTCTTTGCAAGTCATCTCTTGTAAGAAACATGCTCATTCAGGTTAGCTTAAGTAAGAGGGGAGGTTTATTGTAAGGATACAACCAGAAATCTTCTGTACATCCAAGATAAAAAATGAAAGAAAGCCTGGTCTCAGGGAGTTTGGTACTGAAAATTCAAGAAGCCAGTCTTCTTCTGTCTCCTAGTGTATCTAACTCGTGCTTCTTCCTTGCTGTCTTTCCAAATACCTAACTTCTCTCAGCAGACAGGCTTTCTTGGCTTGCTTTATGAATCCATCTCAAGTTTGTATGATCAAAAGTGACCATCAACTCTGAATAGGGTTAAAGCACCCACTACTGACTTTCTAAAATGTTTATGCTTCTTAAGCCAGCCCGGTCAAGCATTAATCTGCATGCAAATCACCTGGGGATCTTGTTACAATGCAGATCCTAATTCAGACTCCAAAGATAATCCCCAAATGCTGCTGGTGGGCAGACCACACTTTGAGTAGCAAGGCCTACTGAAGGTAGCAAGTGCATGTTTCTGTGAGAAAGATCTTATTGGTGGCTAGCCAGCCAATGATATGCGTTGAATGTAATCATTTGGCCTGGGGTAACTACAAGACATGGCCACTTAGCATGAGCACTGGATGGAAGTAGAGTCTCTGAGGAAGTGTGCAGATATCTCACAACAGACTCACTCTTATCTACATCTGAAGTTGCCACAGATGTGACCCAGCTATATACAATAAGAAAACCCTCTCTCCCTGTTCCCAGTGAGCAACCATCTAACTAAAATCAGGTCCAAAAGTAACTCTGATTTCCTCAGAGATCACAGTCTCCAGATGACGAACATTTTCCCTTCAGGTTTGCTGATCTCAATTCCAGTTGTGGTTTCTCACCGTTTTGAACTGATGGATGATTGTGCATGCGTGCTAAGTTGCTTCAGTTGTGTCAGACTCTTCGTGACCCCATGGACTGTAGCCCGCCAGGCTCCTCTGTCCATGGGATTATCCAGGCAAGAATACTGTAGTGGATTGCCATGCCCTCCTCCAGGGGATCTTCCCGACCCAGGGATGGAACCTGTGCCTCTTATGTCTCCTGCATTGGCAGGTAGGTTCTTTACCACTAGCGCCACCTGGG
This sequence comes from Muntiacus reevesi, assembly GCF_963930625.1. Lineage (NCBI taxonomy): Eukaryota > Metazoa > Chordata > Mammalia > Artiodactyla > Cervidae > Muntiacus > Muntiacus reevesi. The sequence continues at coordinate 71,881,114 of NC_089256.1, forward strand.
AAGCCCCAGTGTTGTGATCAGTGGTTCCCAAACTTGAGATTCTGATTCAGTGAATCCAGTGTGGGGCCTAGACATAGGGATTTTAAACAAGCTTCATGGGTCATTCTGATGCATCATTGCACCCCAGTCTGAGGCCACTGAGCTGAAAAAAAAAGTCCTTTCTAGTGGAGTGGAGGGTGAAGAAGTGGAGAATGGTGTTCCTAGCGTTAAAATGCATATGTAAGAATATGCCCCTTTAGTGGTTTTCAAACTTTAGCATGTATTAGAATCCTTTGGAAGCCTTGTTAAAACATAGACTGCTGCAGATTGTTGGCTCCCAAATCTTTGATTCACTAGGTCTGGGACTAAGACCAGTAATTTATATTTTTACAAGGTCCTGGGTGATGCTGTTGCCGCTGATGCCACACACACTGGGAGGATCCCTGTATTATTATATGACACCACTACTGATGATCACTTACCTCACAAACAGGATTGGTGGAGTGTGTAAACATTTATGGAATAACTTAGAGCTATTAAAAAGGGCTTACCAGGTGTCCCAGGGGTAAAGAATTGGCCTGCCAAGCAAGAGACACAAGAGATGTGAGTTTGATCCCTGGGTCAGGATGATCCCCTGGAGCAGGAAATGGCAATCCACTCCAATATTCTTGCCTCGAAAAACCCATAGACAGAGGAGGCTGGTGGGCTACAGTCCATGGGGTTGTAAAAGAGGCAGACATGACAGACTAAACAACACAACAACCACATCTTATTTAATCCTCATTCAACTTGGGAAGTCATTTTAATTGTACTAATTTTGCAGGTAAATATCTGAGACTCTGAAAAGATATGTACTGACTAATGAATGGAGGATGGAACTGAAACCCAAGTCATAAGACAGACATCTCTGTGCTGGGCATTGTTATGTACTTATCTCTGTTTAAAAGCCAAATGCCCCAGAAGGGTAAAGTATCAAGTTACTAATTCCAAAATACATCAGCATAAGTGCAACGAGAATTCAGAACACCTTGAGAGAATATAGAAAAGAAAGGAAAGTACGTAATGAAAGTTGGCCTGGAAAAGAGAAAAATATTGTAAAAATAGAAGATGAAGGCCACCAACAAGCAGTAATCACTGCTTTATAACTTTACTTGGCCCTGTCCCTGTTGCCTACACAAGCTTCATTATTGCTGCCTCCAAGATTCACTTCCAGGATTGAAACTATAGCCTCATCAATTATAATTAAGCTGAATTAGTTGTCTAGTTTTGTTGAAAAGGAGTAAGACACTAGGTTAAAATGATAAATAGTGTTCTGTCTGTCCTTGTGGTCAGCATTTGTTCTTTTCCCTGGGACTATAATGAATCTGTGCCCCCAAAAGAGCATAAAGTTCTATGTAGGCATTCAAGCTACTCTAATTTATCATCCATCTACAAACTATTTTCTGTTTTGCCTAAAGTACCAGTTCAATTTCATTTCAGTCGCTCAGTCGTGTCCAACTCTTTGCAACCACATGAACCACAGCATGCCAGGCCTCCCTGTCCATCACCAACTCCCGGAGTTTACCCAAACTCATGTCTGTTGAGTCAGTGATGCCATCCAACCATCTCATCCTCCGTCGTCCCCTTCTCCTCCTGACCTCAATCTTTCCCAGCATCATGGTCAGTCTTCAAATGAGTCAGCTCTTCACATCAGGTGGCCGAAGTATTGGAGTTTCAGTTTCAACATCAGTCCTTCCAATGAACACCCAGGATTGATCTCCTTTAGGATGGACTGGTTGGATGTCCTTACAGTCCAAGGGACTCTCAAGAGTCTTCTCCAACAACACAGTTCTAAAGCATCAATTCTTCGGTGCTCAGCTTTCTTTATAGTCTAACTCTCACATCCATACCTGACTACTAGAAAAACCATAGCCTTGACTAGACAGATCTTTGTTGACAAAGTAATATCTCTGCTTTTTAATATGCTGTCTAGGTTGATCATAACTTTCCTTCCAAGGAGTAAGTGTCTTTTAATTTCATAGCTGCAAGTCACCATCTGCAGTGACTTTGGGGCCCAAAAAAATAAAGTCAGCCACCGTTTCCACTGTTTCCCCATCTATTTCCCATGAAGTGATGGGACCAGATGCCATGATCTTAGTTTTCTGAATGTTGAGTTTTAAGACAACTTCTTCACTCTCCTCTTTCACTTTCATCAAGAGACTCTTTAGTTCTTCTTCACTTTCTGCCGTAAGTGTGGTGTCATCTGCATATCTGAGGTTATTGATATTTCTCCCAGCAATCTTAATTCCAGCTTGTCCTTCATCCAGTCCATCATTTCTCATGATGTACTGTGCATAGAAGTTAAATAAGCAGGGTGACAATACACAGCCTTGACATACTCCTTTTCCTATTTGGAACCAGTTCTAACTGTTGCTTCCTGACCTGCATGCAGGTTTCTCAAGAGGCAGGTCAGGTGGTCTGTTATTCCCATTTCTTTCAGAATTTTCCACAGTTTATTGTGATCTACACAGTCAAAGCCTTTGGCATAGTCAATAAAGCAGAAATAGATGTTTTTCTGGAACTCTCTTGCTTTTTCGATGATCCAGTGGATGTTGGCAGTTTGATCTCTGGTTCCTCTGCCTTTTCTAAAACCAGCTTGAACATCTGGAAGTTCACAGTTCACATATTGTTGAAGCCTGGCTTGGAGAATTTTGAGCTAAAGTACCAAGTGCCCAATAATTACTTTTTGGAACAATGCTATATAAATCCTGAGAGAAACACTAATAATAATAGATATGATGTATTGAATGCTTACATATGTGATAAGCATATTACAATATTTTCCCCTAACAGTGTACAGTGTCTTGCCTATGTAATAAGTAAGTAGTCCCAACCCATCATGATTTTTTTTTTTTCAGTTTCCAAATTGGCATGACCTAAAAGGGAAAGAGTTCTGTAAACAAAGGGGAACACTTTGTTGTCCATCGATGGAGATGTGTCCTATTTCCTCTTTGGCTTACCTTGCCAAATCTGGTATATCAGACACCCATGAAGATTCAGGATGTATCAAATCAAAGCACATGATGGAGGAACATGGAGCATAGTAAGTATTAATATCATGATCTGGTTTGATTTTTAAGACTTTACCAAAAGTTTTGGATACACTTTGATGATTTTAAAAGAACACTGGACATACCTTAAAAAATACTACATTCAAGCTACTCTAATTTATCTTCCATGCACAAACTATTTTCTGTTTTATCTAAAATACCAAGTACCCAGAGATTACTTTTTAGAACAATGCTATATAAATCCAGAAATGGCAACCCACTCCAATATTCTTGCCTGGAGAATCCCATGGACAGAGGAGCCTGGTAGACCCCAGTCCATGGGGTAGCAAAGAGTTGACATGACTGAGTGACTTCACTATCACTATCACTGTGTAAATCCCGAGGGAAACACTAATAATAATAGATATGATGTATTGAATGCTTATATATGTGATAAGCATATTGCAATAATTTTCCCTAACAGTCTGCAGTATCTTATGCTTTGGAGATGAGGGAATTGAGAGGTTAACTAGCTTATCCAAGATCACATAGCTGGAAAGTGGCTGAGATAAGGGATTTGAATCCAGATCAATTTAACTCAAAAGTCTGTGCTCTGTGCTCTTTCATCACATCACTCCAACCCAAAGGAGGTAAGTTTCTGATCCAGACTTTGAAGTCCTAAAAGCTGCATTGATTGTTTTGGGCAGTGAAAAGATATCCTATTAAAAAACTAGTGATGGTTAATTCTGTGTGTCAAGTTGACCGGACCAGGGAGTCCAGATATTTGGTCCAACAGTATTCTAAATGTTTGTAAGGGTGTTTTGGGATGAGATTAATATCTGACTTGGTAGATTGAGTAAAGTAGATTGCCCTCCCTAATGTGGATGAAAGTGAACGTTGCTTAGTCGTGTTTGACTCTTTGCAATCCCATGGACTATACAGTCCATGGAATTCTCCAGGCCAGAATACTGGAGTGGATAGCCTTTCCCTTCTCCAGGGGATCTTCCCAATCCAGGGATAGAACCCAGGTCTCCCTCATTGCAGGTGGATTCTTTACCTGCTGATCCACCAGGGAAGCCCCCAATGTGGGTGGCCTCATCCAAACAACTAAGACTTAACTAGAGCAAAAAGGCTGACTGCCTGTGAATAGAAAGGAATTTCCTTCTGCCTGACTGTATTTGAGCTGGGACATTGGTCTTCTCTGCTTTTGAACTTGGACTTGGACTGGAACTTACTCCATTTTCTTTCCTGGTTCTCAGGTCTTTGAAATTGAACTAGAATTATAGCGCCAACTCTCTTGTTTGTAGATTGCAGACTAGAGATCACAGGAGGCTCGGCATCTGTCATGAGCCCATTCCTTATTATAAATATCTGAAAATATATGTATATACATATAAACATATGTGTATATACCTATATTACCCTCACATATTATAAATATCTGAATATGTACATGTATATACAGATATTTATTCAGTTACCCTTGAACAACTTGAATTATGCAGATCCACTTATAAATATGTGGATTTTTTCCAATAAATATAGCGCCTGTATTTTCATTTTATAGATCTTTATATTAACAAAGCATGGGGAAAAGTTTGTGTTCCATTAAAGATCACAATATGCAGAATCAGCAGAACTAGGGTTTTAGTCCTGATTTTATTTGAACTGTTTCAGCTTCCTGTCCTTGGGTGAGTCATTAATCAATTCTTTGTTTTTGAGGTAGAGATAGCAGTACACAGATCTTGACTATAAGGGATCAGAGGGTGGGGGCTGGCACTCCTTATTCTCCCACTTGTTCAAGGGTCAACTACATATATTTGTTTGTGTGTGTGTATGTATGTTTGAATATATATCTCCTATTTCTTATTGGTTTTATTTCTTGGGAGGACTCAGACTAATACATAACTCTTCTCAGCAAGTGTTCTAAGATCAGCCAATCTGTTATTTATTTCATCTGGTCTTCAGCTGTTGTTTATGTTTCATCTGGTTCACCTCCAAGCCTCTGATGCACTTATCTCTGATAACATTCTGGAAATTCCCATCGTACTTCCCTGATGGCAAAATTCACATCCACTTACCTTTGATGTTACTGAGAATTTCAGAAGATAAAAATGACTTATCATCCAAAAAGAACTAAGGCCTTTTGTCTTTTAAACTTTTAAATGTAGAATTTATTTTTTAAAAGCTCAAGTTCTTTGGTTCAAAGTAGAAAGCTATTTTATGTTGTAATTTGCATACTTAGTTCAACACTCTTAATAGATAAAATATATTGTATAAATTATCTCAAGTCATACGAAACTCATCTTTAGGTCAGAAAAGGGGACATTAAAAAATTGAAGTGCATAAAAATCAAAATGGATAATTCACCCAATTTCTAAGACTACATTTTACCTTAGATAGTATAATCAACTATGCCACACCTAAGAGAGTTTTCCTACCAGTCTCCTTAACTATATGGAGAAGTCTGTGAAACAAACCAGTTGAATAGGATGTTACTGTGGGCAGGAACATCATGACCCACCTGGGGAAAGGTTGTCTGCCTGCTTGCCACCTACAAGCCAGCCACTGGCTTGACTCTCTGACCCATTTTGACATTCAGGGGATTTTCTGTGACTGCCTTATCTCTGTGGCCTGTAGGAATAATTATGCCCGCAAAAAGGAGCAAATTAGTTTCCAGTATATTAATGAGATCAGACCCAAGGACAACTGAGCAAGAATCCTGTTTTTCAAATCTCAAAAAATTTTTCATGAGTGAAATGCAAGTAGAATCTGCAAGTCACAGGCTACATTCAAGTATCCCAACCAAGGAAGGTATTACTGTGTGTTATGATGTATGCCCTCAAGCTCGTTTCATAAATATATATTAAAAATGTATATCTGTTTAGCTGTTACATCATTAACTCATTCATTTATTCAATACACACCCATTAGGCATCTTTCATTTTTAACCATTATGCTGGGTACTATAAGAGATTTTAAGATAAATAATAGAAGCATAGGGGGAAGATGATTGCCCCAAATAATTGAAATGCAAAACAGCTTTATAAGTACAAGTAAGAGGGAGAACAAACAGTTATCAGGATTCAAAACAGGCTAAAATTTAAACAGAGTACTACATGAAGTAAATTAGGAAATACTTTACGAAGGATGAAGAATATGATTTTAGTGTTGAAGGTTGGCAGGAAAATGGCCCTATGAGTACATGTGTGTAAGTGGAAAAGTTCACTGACCAGCACAGTTTGATTGATGAAAAGAGCATGGGTAATTGAAACAGGGTGACGGACCCAACTCATATCAATGGAGAAACCAGAGAAGCATATAGAAATTAAAGATTAAACTTAACCAGAAGTTGCCCTGTGCATACCATGGCCAGTGTGACATGGTGGAGCAGGTACTGCCAGGTCTGTGAGTCAGAAAACCTTAGCTCTACTCTGGTCTCTCCTTGTCTTCCAGGGGCTTGTTTTACCAATCTGGGTCTCAGTGTTGATATGTCTGACATAGGAGTACTACTCTACCTACTTCAGAGTCTTTATGAGGATTAGACAATGCAGATGATTACTGATGTCCTGTGTAGATTAGAAGATCAGTTGGTTAGCACCATGCTATTCATTTTTTGAGAGTTTAGAACACTAATTCATTTTTAATGCAAAACCATCCCTCCTTAAACAATGTGACTCCTCGAGGTAGAACAAAACCAATTTAATTGTATATCATAGTAATGATGATAAAATTTACTTTGATTTATTTATAACCCTCTTGATATGGATACTATTTTCATCCCTTGTTGTTCTTGCTGTTCAGTTACTCAGTCTGACTCTTTGTGACCCTGTGGACTGCAGCACACCAGCCTTCCCTGTCCTTCACTATCTGAGTTTACTCAAACGCATGTCCGCTGGGGCTTCCCCGTGGCTCAGTTGGTAAAGAATCTGCCTGCCAATACAGGAGGCACAAGAGATGTGGATTTGATCCCTGGGTTGGGAGGTTTCCCTGGAAAAGGAAATGGCAACCCACTCCAATATTCTTGCCTGGAAAATTCCATGAACAGAGTAGCCTGGCTGGCTACAGTCCATTGAGTCAGTGATGCCATCTGACCATCTCATCCTCTGTCATCCCCTTCTCTTCTTGCCCTCAATCTTTCCCAGCATCAGGGTCTTTTCCAATGAGTCAGCTCTTCGCATCAGATGGCCAAAGTATTGGAGTTTCAGCTTCAGCACTGGTCCTTCCAATGAATATTGAGGGTTAATTTCCTTTAAGATTGACTGGATTGATCTCCTTGCTGTCCAAGGGACTCTCAAGAGTCTTCTCCAGCACTGTAGTTCGAAAGCATCAGTCCTTCAGCGCTCAGTTTCTTTATAGTCCAACTCTCATATCCATTCATGGCTATTGGAAAAACCATAGCTTTGACTATACAGACTTTCGTTAGCAAAGTGATGTATCTGCTTTTTAATATTCTGTCTAGGTTTGTCATAGATTTTCTTCCAAGGAACAAGCGTCTTTTAATTTCATGGCCTCCGTCACTGTCTGTCGTGAATTTGGAGCCCAAGAAAATGAAATTTGTCACTGTTTCCACTTTTTCCCCATCTGTTTGCCATGAGGTGATGGAACCAGATCTTAGTTTTTTTAATATTGAGTTTAAGCCAGCTTTTTCCCTCTCTTTTACCTTCATCAAGAGGCTCTTTAGTTTCTCTTCTCTTTCTGCCATTAGGGTGCTGTCATCTGCATATATGAGGTTGTTGATATTTCTCCCAGTAATCTTAATTCTAGTTTGTGCTTCATCCAATCTGGCATTTTGCCTGATGTACTCTGCATATAAGTTAAATAAGCAGGGTGACAATATAAAGTCTTATATTCCTTTCCCAATTTTGAACGAGTGAGTTGTTCCATGTCCAGTTCTAACTGTTGCTTCTTGTCCTGCATACAGGTTTCTCAAAAGGCAGGTCAGGTGGTCTGGTATTCCCATCTCTTTAAGAATTTTCTATAGTTTGTTGTGATCCATACAGTCAAAGTCTTTAGTGTAGTCAATGAAGCAGAAGCAGATATTTTCCTAAAACTCTCTTGCTTTTTCTTTGTTGGCAATGTTGGCAATTTGATCTCTGGCTCCTCTGCCTTTTCTAAATCCAGCTTGAAAACCTGGAAGTTCTTGGCTCATGTACTGTTGAAAACTCGCTTGGAGAATTTTGAGCATTACTTTGCTAGCGTGTGAAATGAGTGCAATTGGGCGGTAGTTATAGCATTCTTTGGCATTGCCTTTCTTTAGGATTGGAAGAAAAACACCTTTTCCAGTCTTGTGGCCACTACTGAGTTTTCCCAATTTCCTGGAATGTTGAGTGCAGCACTTTAATAGAACCATCTTTTAGGATTTGAAATAGCTCATCACCTCCACTAGCTTTGTTCGTAATAATGCTTCCTAAGGCCACTTGACTTTGCACTCCAGGATGTCTGGCTCTAGCTGAGTGACCACACCATTTTAGTTATCCAGGTCATTAAGACCTTTTTTGTACAGTTCTTCTGTGTATTCTTGCCACCTCTTCTTAATCACTTCTGCTTCTGTTAGGTCCTCGATGTTTTTGTCCTTTATTGTGCCCATCTTTGCATGAAGTGTTCCCTTGGTATCTCCAATTTTCTTGAAGAGATCTCTAGTTTTTCCCATTCTATTATCATCCCTTATTCAGAGGAAACTGAAAATTAAAGGGGATAAATCACTTGCCTACTAGAAATGGACTATAAAAAGGCATAGTTGAGTTTATAAACTCAATCAATCAGTCATGAGTCCATAGCAGGCTACACTGCTTTCATGTAAAGCAAGAAAGACATGAGCTTGCATACGATTTTAAAGAAAAATCATATTCCTTTAGTGACTGTTGTCCAAAAAATTATTAGCCCAAAGTGACCTAATAGTCAGTCCTCTCCTTTATTAAAAACAAGAACACAAAAGGAACCATCTTTAATGTTAATATTATAACTCACGGAATTTAAATTAAATGAGATACTACTTTAGTTAACATTTTAGCAGATACTTTAAGTTATTTGCATATAGCTTTTCCAATTATAAATTGAGATGCTCATCATAGAAAATTGAGAGAATATTGAAAAGTATGAAGAGGACCATGAAAATAGCATACAATCCCTGTATTAACTTTTTTTTTTTTGGCTGCGTGATACAGCTTGTGAGATTTTAGTACCCTGACCAGGGATTGAAGTTGTACTCTCCCCACCAAAAGCGTTGGAAAATCCTAACCATTGGACAGCCAGGGAATTAGTTCCCTAACATTTTGTTAAATGTCATTTCAGTTTTTTTAATTTAAGGATAATATTTTTAGGTTTTCTGTCCCTAATGAAGTATAGTGATTTTGTTAATTGAAAATGTTTGCATCTGAAAGTATAGGTTTCTCAGCAACACAATTTTCACTGACCACTAGCTTTTTCCTTTAATATATATAATTATATGTATATATAAAATATAACATGTATAATAACATATATGTTAGATGCATGCATGCTAAATCACTTCATTTGTGTCCTACTCTTTGCGATACTATGGACTGTAACCTGCCAGGTTCCTCTGTCCATTGGATTCTCCAGGCAAGAATACTGGAGAGGGATGCTGCTGTATGTCTAACTTACATACAAAGTATACACATCTTGAGAGTTCAACTCATTTAATTTTTACATACACCCATGTAACCACCACCATGTCAAAGTATAAAACATTCCAGGAGGCTCACTGTGTCACCTCCCTGTAAATACTGCCCCCCAACCCAGGGTAACTATTGTTCTCATCTCTCAAACAACCTTCCAAGCTTGGCCTAAATGACTATCCTTGATCAACCAATCAAAATTTTTATAGTCTGTCTCTTGTCGATTGTGGGATATATCCCACAGTGCAAAGAATGTAGGTGACAAAATGAAATTGCAATTCTTGCAAAATGTGCAGAATTCTATGACTTGATAAAAGTGATGTTAGAGAACTGTTTCAATCTCATGTATATTTATGTATCAAAAGACTCGATAGGGCTTCTCTGGTGGCTCAGTGGTAAAGAATCCACCCGCCAATGCAGGAGACGTGGGTTTGATCCCTGGTCCGGGAAGATTCCACATGCCACTGAACAGCTAAGCCTGTGAACCACAGCTATTGAGCCTGTGCTCTAGAGCCCAGGAGCCCCAACTACTGAGTCCATGGGCTGCAATTAATGAAGCCCACACCCTAGAGCCCATGCTCCGCAACAAGAGAAGCCACCTCAATGAGAAGCCTGCACCGCAGCTAAAGAGTAGCCCCTGCTCAATTCAGCTAGAGAAAAGCCCTTGCAGCTACAGAGACCCTGCAAGCCAAAAATAAATAAATATATTTTCTAAAAAAGACTAGGTAAAAACTGGGGCTTTCCCAGTGGCTCAGATGGTAAAGAATCTGCCTGAAATGCAGGAGACCTGGGTTTAATCCCTGGATTGGGCAGATCCCCTGAAGAAGGGACTGGCAACCCACTCCAGTATTCTTGCCTGGCAATCCCATGGACAGAGGAGCCTGGTGGGCTATAGTCAAACACGACTTTGCCAGTGTGTACTGATAGGTAAAAACTGAAGAATAAAATAAGAGAAAATGGGTAAGGATGATGACACAATAAATGATTCCAAAAGGTACTGGCTTAAATACCAAAGAATTTTAAAAATCTCTTTGGAAGATTGATTAAAACCATTGGTTTTTTAAATTCTTGGTTTTTATAAACAGTGCTGCAATGAACGTTGGGGTGCACGTGTCTCTTTCAGATCTGGTTTCCTCAGTGTGTATGCCCAGGAGTGGTATTGCTGGGTCATATGGCAGTTCTATTTCTAGTTTTTTAAGAAATCTCCACACTGTTTTCCATAGTGACTGTACTAGTTTGCATTCCCACCAACAGTGTAAGAGGGTTCCCTTTTCTCCACACCCTCTCCAGCATTTATTGCTTGTAGACTTTTGAATAGCAGTTTATAATAGCCAGGACATGGAAGCAACCTAGATGCCCATCAGCAGAGGAATGGATAAGGAAGCTGTGGTACATATACACCATGGAATATTACTCAGCCATTAAAAAGAATTCATTTGAATCAGTTCTAATGAGATGGATGAAACTGGAGCCCATTATACAGAGTGAAGTAAGCCAGAAAGATAAAGAACATTACAGCATACTAACACACATATATGGAATTTAGAAAGATGGTAACGATAACCCTATATACAAAACAGAAAAAGAGACACAGAAGTTCAAAACAGAACTCTGTGGGAGAAGGTGAGGGTGGGATGTTTCGAAAGAACAGCATGTATATTATCTATGGTGAAACAGATCACCAGACCAGGTGGGATGCATGAGTCAAGTGCTCGGGCCTGGTGGGCTGGGAGGACCCAGGGGAATCGGGTGGAGCGGGAGGTGGGAGTGGGGACCGGGATAGGGAATACGTGTAACTCTATGGCTGATTCATATCAATGTATGACAAAACCCACTGAAAAAAAATAAAAATAAAAAAGTAAAAAAAACAATAATAATTAAAAAAATCTTGATTTTTAAATTATTTTGGAAAAATGATCCCCTTTGATAGTGTTACACAGGGTAACATGAACTAAGGGATATTGCATTGTGCCAGTCTACAATTTTGTCCAAGAAAATGTGTCCTCTCTCTATGCCACATCAGGCCCCTAACATTCTTTGGGCTAAGAGTTAGCACATCGTTGCAAATAATCATATCCTCTGTTGACTTTAAGATAATTATTTTTATTATATACTTTGAAATTTGCTCCTTATTTTAAGAGGATTAATTCAGTTTGATCCTTTGCTGCTACCTTTTATCCTTAGATGAGGACTGTTTCTTGCAACTCTGGTCTCTGTGAAGAAGTTTAGAGGAGATATAATTTATTTATCGATTCTGCACTGTCCTCACTTTGTCGATAACAGAGTAGATGCACAGAGCACATAAGTGATCTGGGAGGGCCCCAGTGACAGTGCTTGTATCTATGTGTGTCTGACTCTAGAATCTATTCTCTTTAAATCAGAATTTTCCCCAGGACCTCAAAAGTGGAGGCAGCCAGAAACCTAGGGTGTTTCTTTTTCCTTTCTAGTCCTCAGTCCTTTGAGTAAGAAAGTGTATCTGTATTCTTATTGTTATCACAGATACTAATGCTTCAATGACTGCAAGGGCAAAATACCTCCACACACATCTCTTTACTACCTTCAGGGATGAAGGAGTCTTTGGGGCCTAGAAAAGAGAACAAGAGTCTCAAAGGCCCCTTGCTGAATCATCTAACTTCGGAGAAAACAAAACAGAATTTTAGTTCCACCCTGATGCTCCGGGCCGGTTGCATCTATCTGGGACTTATTAACCCCTGTCCAGAAACTTTGCACCCCCTACACCTGCCCAGAAGACTTCTCACCCACTGCCCAACTACAAATGTCATCTCAACAAAAGAATACTCAAAATATCTCGCCTGATTAACGTTTCCCTTATCGCTTCCACAAATCTCCCTATATGTATGAAGCCTCCCTGATCCCTCTCGTTGCTCAGCCTGGTTGTCAGGCCGACTGCCGCCCCTCCTTGCCTGAATAAAGGTAACCTACTTTTGTTGAGGTCGTCTTTCCTTTTCTGCCTTGCCGGAACTATACCCTACAAGGGACGTGGAGGAGAAACAGGTGAGGAGGACTCTCAGACTCAGCAAACTGAATGACTCACCCGAGGAACCCCAACTCACAAGCAGCAGTGCTATAACTGGAGCGAACCCCTTTAGACTTAGGAAAGGGCAGTATCCTTTTCTCTTTACAGCTGTCTCCAAGGATGAAAAGAGGTGGGGGAAGTTAGAAGTTTATTGATCATGTTAGCATCTAAGTAATGTCTCCACTGAATACACGGCCTTCTATTGTGACATTTTTTTTGAAGTCTCCCTCCTAGAGGGGTGCACACTATCCCTGCAAGAGGGAGATATCAAGGTCACATTTCCGCTTTGCCCCTACCCCCCAGGCTCAAGAAGCTTCTAGCATTTGAATTCTGTATCAGAAAGAAAACCAGCAAAAGGACCTCTCTAAGTTCCTGTCCCACCCAGTGTACTATCCTGGGGAGTCGACAGAGGGCATAGATGAGTTGTTTTATTTCAAATAGCTTTGTCAGTTTCACTTTCTATTTCTTAACCTAAGTTCTTAATTTCCACTCTTGTCAGGGGAAGGCTGAAGACCACAGAAGCATACACCAGGATTTATAAACCCTGTTTAGCCCTTATTTCTCATAGAGCTCTAGGCTCTACAGACCTGTAAGATTTACTTTAATAAGCCTGATCAGTGCACACTTCCTCCCCCTCTGAATATATCTCATAGCAACACAAAAAAGCAACAGGGTCAGATCTGGTGCCCTCAAATTGCAGGGCGGGGAAAAATCACAAACCAACAGTTTCGCACTGCAGGCTGTGAGAGGAAGCAGCAACTTGAAATAAAAACAAACTACCTGAAAATTCTAAATACACATTCTGAGCTCACCTACTTCTAAAGCTAGTGTTTAAAAGTTATCAGTCCTTTTCCCTTCTCTGTCATGTTTATCAGGATTTCCTCTCCATCCTGGGAAAGACTTTTTTTTCTTTTTTAGATTGTTAGAGCTTCTGTTCAGTTTTTTTTTTTTTAAGTTGAAAGGAAACGTGCAGTCTCATAAAATCTTGGACTCAATTCAAAACTTATTGTCACGCGAGTGTTTGTTCCTCGGTTCTTGGTCTCGTCACAACAAAAATTTGGAGTGACGGACGTTAATGCCCCTTGGCGGGTCACAGCTCTCGGAGGACAGATCGTGTTATAGCCCTCAGGTCTCGAACAGACTGTGTTATAGCTCTTAAATAAACCAGTGTTATAGCTCAGTGTTACAGCTCTATTTTTTTAGATAATAGCAGGAAAATCCATCTTTGAGGCATGAGGGCGCGTTGATCTAAAGACGTGAAGAGATGATCGCCCCATCACGCGGGGGAGAGGGAGGGAGCAAAAAATGGGGAGAAGAGGGCTTTGACTCCTCTTTTTATACGTTTCTCTGTCCCTGGGCCCGCCTTATGTAAATTGGGCTTAGGCGGGAGCGTTGTTTGTTTTACCTGAGGTTCTCACTCTATTCCTCGGACCTTCCTTTGTTCTATTTTCCCGGGCTTTCCCTTCCAGGTCTTTTAGCCACCGTCATTTTGGACTCTTTTTCCCTATTCTAACTACCTAACAGTTATCTAAGAGCTCCACCGTGTCCTTGGCAAATTCCAGATTAACTTTCCATCAGTAGCCCACTAGCTCCTCTGTCCATGGACTCCTCCAGGCAAGAACATTGGAGTGTGGGTAGCTATTTCCGTTTCCAGGGAATCTTCCCAACCCAGAGATCAAACCAGGGTCTTCTGCACTGCAGGTAGATTACCATCTGAGTCACCAGGGAAGCAGTTAATCAGTTAAGCAGAGTGTTAACCACTGAGGGAGCAGTTTCTAGATGACTGTACCAGCTCAGGTGAATTCATGGCCCACGTGTTCTCTTTACCTGAGGAATAAAGTGTAAAGGGAAAATACTGTTCTCATCTAAGAGAACCATAAGATAGACAAGCTATTCCTACAGCTCTCAGGATACATACATGTAAACTATATATATATATATTCATTTACTATATACATGAATATATACCCTATGCAGTATCTATCTGTATCTTGATAACTAATTGTTAAAGTAATAATATTTATTTATCTCTGGAGAACTCAAAGTATAATTACTGCTCTTATTTTCCTGTCTGCATTGTCTTTGGGAGGGAGGGAAGGCAGGACCAAGGGAGGGAAGAAGGGAGGAGAAATCAAAACTGAGATTTCTTAGAGGTCACTCAGGGAATTTGGCCTGTTAGACTGACACTTGGGGGGAAACTTCCAACACAGAGACTCATAGGCCTTGATTGCCTTAAGTGACTTAGTGTGGATTTGTCTGGGTTGAATTCTAGAATTTTCAGAATTTTAAGGAGAAACAATAAGTTATTTCTTGGTCCTTGCTGTGTTTATAACAAAATCAGCATGCCAGTCACATCCTCAGGGACGTGGGGAGAGAGTTTTCTCAGGACTCTGAAATTCTGCTTCTACCTCAGTGCACCTCAGCATACACTCATTATATAGCTCAGAACTGTGTCCCCATGGGACCTAGATTTGCTGGGCAGAAAAGGGAACCCAACAACCTAACTCTGGCCTCTGGACCTCTGCCCAGCTTTCTACCAGGCATCTTCACCTAGGAAAGGCAAAAGTTTTAAGGAAAGTTATTCGGCAGAGATTCCAGTGCTAAAGAAAATCCACTGGGATATTTTGGACTGAAGCCTACACTCCTTCATACCATGTGTGGCAGGAAGTTCATGAGTGGCTGAGAAGCCTTACCAAAGGTGAACGAGAGAGAGGCAGCTGG
Source organism: Muntiacus reevesi (assembly GCF_963930625.1). Taxonomy (NCBI): domain Eukaryota; kingdom Metazoa; phylum Chordata; class Mammalia; order Artiodactyla; family Cervidae; genus Muntiacus; species Muntiacus reevesi. The sequence goes on from NC_089256.1 coordinate 71,896,521, forward strand.
ACCTAGGAAAGGAACTGATTAATTCTTCCCTCATTCTACCCCAGCAAGTGCAAAACAAAAAGAAACAAGCAAACAAAACCAAATCCTTTTAACTGAATGCTTTGCCTGTCAAGATTTAGCTTATCCCGGGGCTTCCGTGGTGGTCTAGTGGTTAAGAATCTGCCTGCCAATGCGGGGGACACGGGTTTGTTGCCTGGTCAGGGCAGATCCCACATGCTGCAGAGCAACGAAGGTTGTGTCACAGCTGCTGAGCCTGGGTGCTGCAACTGCTGAAGCTCACACGCCTGGAGCCCGTGCTCCGCAGCAAGAGAAGCCCCCACAATGAGACGTCTGCACACCGCAACTAGAGAGCAGCCCCTGCTCACTGCAGCTAGAGGAGAGCCCAAGCAACATCAAAGACCCAGCACAGCCAACATATAAATAAAATTGTTTTAAAAAAAGAAAGAAAAGAGGAAACGACTTAAAAGAGATTTACCTTATCCTGCTTCACGAAAGAAAAAAAAAAAAGTCACAATAATAAGGAATTGACTGCGCAGAAGCGGATGTTCTTAAACCCCAAGGGTCTTTCCAAAGAATTATCATTATTTCAAAGAAAAAAAAAATGCATTGGAGAAAATAAATATCCATACTTATATATTTAATCTGTAAAGATGAGGAATGTTTTCCTCTTTTCTTTAGAAAAAGGCCCTACTGATTCTTTATAGTGTTTTCATCTTATAGTAAACACATTAAAGAGATATATTCCTTATGTTCAGACCTTTTCCTGTGTTTTCTCTTTTCTCTCTTCTCTCTTTTTCTGTTCTCCTTTTCTGATCTCTAGTCTCTCTGATTTTCTTTGGTTTTTGAAGTTAGAATCAAGAAAAGAAAAGAAGGAAAAAAATTAGGTGTAAGATTTACAAATGTATTTTTACCAGAGTAAACAAATAAGGAAAGAGATGAACCTAAGTGTACCTAGGTTAGCTGGCAAAATTGACCTTAAGTATTCTCAGTTTAGTCTGAGAAGGATCAGTGTACTATAGATCCAGATCCCAGAAGTAAATAAACGCCTGTAACACTATCTCATGAATTCACTCACACTTCTTTTGAGTTTAAATAAAATAAGGTGCTTTCATGAGATGGCTTTTCCTTGCGCATGTCTGGGTGTTTGGGTGGAAGAGTGACTGTAGGGATCTGTTTGAATGTGTGCTTATTTCTTCAGTTCTGATTGCCCAGAATTAGCCCATTTAGAAGTAAGTTTCTTTTTATTTAGCTTTTCACTTTTACTTTCTTTTACCTCAGATGACCTAAAGAGGCCTTTGGTTTCTTGGGAAATAAATTTGCAGTTTCTCTTCTGTTAGCCTTCGTTGATTCACATCTATTCAGGAAAAGGAAATGGCAGCCCACTCCAGTATTCTTGCCTGGAGAATCCTGTGGATGGAGGAGCCTAGTGGGCTGCTGTCCATAGGGTCACACAGAGTGTGCATGCATGCATTGGAGAAGGAAATGGCAACCCACTCCCGTATTCTTGCCTGGAGAATCCCAGGGATGGGGGAGGCTGGTGGGCTGCCGTCTATGGGGTCGCTCGGAGTCGGACACGACTGAAGTGACTTAGCAGCAGCAGCAGTTCCACAGATCTTGATGACTTATGGTTCTTGAGTCAAAAGCTAAATCTGGGGGGTTCTGTCATATAGCAACAGGTTCTAGAGCTCCATCCATTCTGTAAGTTTTCAGCATTAAACTTGGCAGTGGAAAACTATAGCCTGGGTTGGAGAAGACTGGTTCATCTCTTTCCCTTACACCATGCTATGCATCATGGAATGGTTTCTACAGCGGGGGTAATTGTCACCTCTGTCAATAAAAAGAGCTCAAAAAGTTGTGTTAGTGGCTGAGGAACTAACAGCTACTATATCCAACCCCTTTCCCTTTTCTTTGCTTCTTCTGACTTTAGTTTAGTACAAAGAATCCAGCTTTTTAACTCTGCAAAGCTCAAGTCTGTCTGTCATTCAACCATATTGGATTTATAGTCATAGCAAAATGATTCTTAGATAAGCTGTATTTCCTCCTTCTCTGCCTTTTAGACAGGCCACACTTGGTAGAAGCTTCTCACTCATATGATTTTACTTAAGTTTCCAGGTCGTAGTCAACATACCCTAACATCCTGATATTGTCCCATCAAGCCACCCCGCCCCAAAATCAAGGCTTAGTACCAGGTTGTGTGCTATGATTTTATTTAAAAAAAAAAAAAAAAGTTAGGGAGAAAATATTTGCAAAAGGTGTATCTGGTAAAAGACTGTTATCCAAACTTTGCAAAGAATTCTTAAAACTCAACATAAGAAAACAAACAACTTGTTTGGGAAATGGGCAAAAGATTTGAACAGAAAACTCACCAAAGATACACAGATAGCAAATAAGCATATGAAAAGATGTTTAACATCACATGTCATTAGGAAGTTGAAATTTTAAAATAATAAAGAGATACCACCACACACTTCAAATGGCAAAATTCAAAATACTGAAAGCACCACATGTTGCGGAGGATGTGTAGCAAGAGGAACTCTCGTTCATTGCTGGAGGGAATGCAAAATGGTACAGACACTTTGGAAGTCAGCTTGGCAATTCCTTACAAAGCTAAACGTACTCTTACTCTATGATACAGCAGTCCCACTTCTTGTTTATTTACCCAAGTGAATTGAAAATGTATGTCCACAAAAATCCTTTACATGAATGTTCATAGCAACTTTATTCATAATTACCAAAAGTTGAAAGCCACCACGATGTCCTTCAGTAGGTGAATGAATAAATAAACTGGTACATTCAGACAATGGAATATTATTCAGCTCTAAAAGGAATTAAATATCGAACCATGAAAAGACATAGAGGAAACTTAAATGCATAATACTAAGTGAAAGAAGCCAATTTGAAAAGGCTACATACTGTATGATTCCAAATATCATGACATTCTGGAAGAAGAAAAGCTGTGGAGACAGTAAAAATTTCATTCAGTGGTTGCCAGGAGTTAGAGAGGAGGGAGGGATGAAGAGAAAGAGCACAGAGGATTTTTAGGGCCGTGAAAGTACTTTGGTGCTATAATGGTGGGCACACACCATTACACATTTGTCAAAACCCACATGATGCCCAACACCAAGAGTTATGTATACCCTAATGTAAACTATGGACTTTGAGTGATAAGGATGTGTCAGTGTAGGTTAATCAGTTGTAGCAAGTATACTACTTTGGTGTGGGATATTGATAGCGGTGGAATTTGTGCATGTATGGGAGTAGAAGGTATATGGGAATTTTCTCCACTTTCTTTTTTTTTTTTTTTTTTTGGTCTTCCCACGTGGCATATGGATCTTAGTTCCCCAATCAGGGTTCAAACCTGTGTCCCCTACATTGGAAGTGCAGAGTTTTAACCATTGGACCACCAGGGAAATCCTTCACTCCATTTTCTGCTAGATTTTGTTCTTAATCTATAAATGCTTAAAATAAAGCATTTTTTTTAAAAAGGTGACCATTTAAAAATGCCAGATGCCTTGCTATCGCCTATCAAGAATTGTGCTAAGTCACTTCAGGCCTGACTCTTTGCAATCCTATGGACTATAGCCCATTAGGCTCATCTGTCCCTGGGATTCTCCAGGCAAGAATACTGGAGTGAGTTGCTGAGGCCTTCTCCAGGGGATCTTCCAGACTCAGGGATTAAACCAGGGTCTCTTAGGTCTCCTGCATTGGCAAGCGGGTTCCTTACCACTAGCACCACCTGGGCCACTTGATATCAAGAATCATCTCTTCTCAGTACTTTTGTGAATATGAAACCCAGTCAAAATATCAATCTTGTATAACCCAGGAGAGTTTGAATTAATGAGGTATGTAGACCTATAAGTGTGAAAATTTTTGCCCCACTTGAGAAGAAATAGTTTCATTTTAGTCAAAGTAAAATTAATTATATGACTGACTCATCAACAGTTAAGTTCCTTATCAACCAACGTTACATAACTGGCTTTTTTTTTTTCCGATTTATTTGTATACAGTTTGATTCCCAAGATGAAGCAAGCTTCCTTCTTAAGTTTAATTTGAATTCTGTTTCAGGAACAAACATAAGCTCTTGCTTTTTATATTTTCTTTTGAGGTACTGCTTTTGTTTCTGTTTCACTATGAGAAGTAACCCAAAGAGGAACAAAGGTATTAGATGTTTGTATTTCTATACTTGAGTGAATTCTTAAAAATTCCTTCATGTAAGTAGAGTATGTAGTTATAATGTAACTTTCATGTATTTGCAATAATAAACATTTATAAGGATTCATCCATCATAAAAATACAAAGTAAGCTTTCATTGTTCTATGTGAATGATTATCCTACATGATGACCAATATACCAAACCGAAATTGTCTATATCTTTCTTATAGTCATTGTTTCTTTTTATTCATTTTGTCAGGAAAGACCTCACTAAACTCATATCCACAATTAGGAGAAAGAAAAACTGAGGATACACCTAAACAATGGTCAAAACAGAAACAGGAAAGCAGCCAAAATTTAAAATAAGCACATATAAACTAACAAAGAAAGGAAACAGGTTATTTACTGTGTACTTTTTTACACATGCTATTTATATAGTACCTGTATGTGGAATATTACTTCTGTACACACACACACAGACACATACATATACACACATTTTTAAAGAGGTTAAATAATTTTCCCCAGTTCAACCAGCTTATCAGTGGTATTTTGTTTTATTCCAAAAAATATCACTTCATCACTCAACCTCAGGAGGAACATCTCACAGGCAAAACTAATCTAACTTATTTAAAATTCTTTGGAATATCTTTTGTGCATTCTAATATTTTCTGCCACATTATAAGGTGGTTTCTCTAGTAAAATAGATGGGGGCAGGCAGAAAAACCACTGTTGGCTAACCTGCTTCTTGAACAGCAAGATTGAGAGGCCTTGCTCAATAGTTAGAGAGGCGGACACCTGAGAGCCTTTAAGGATCTCTCAAAGAATGGGGGAAGGGACTTCCCTGGAGGTCCAGGGGCTAAGACTCACGTTCCCAATGCAGGGGGCCCAGCTTTGATCCTGGTCAGGAAACTGGATCCCACATGCCACAACTAAAGGACTCATGGGCTACAACTAAGACGTGGTGCAGCCAAATAAATAAATATTTTTTAATTAAAAAAAAAGAATATTCCATTTAAAAAAATGGGGAAGCAGCTCAGAAAACTGTAAAGGCCTTGTAAATACCATTATCCATGTATAATTTGCTCTTGCCCAAGCACCCTCTAAGCAACAAGTAGTGAAGTTCCATATATTCCAGTGGGGTGGGGAGAGGGCACTATCTTTGTGGCCTCTGTCTTTAAGAGGAGAGTTAAAAGCAACTACCATTTGCAATGCTTTGGTGGAGCCAGGGCCACAGGAACAGGCCATAGTAACAAGGAGTAGCCAGTGAACCAGGAAACAAAGAGGGACTATTTAAAACCAAGATGTGGCCTTATTGACGCTAATAGGAGGCATGTGGACACCATGCTTTGCTGCTGTGATAATAACAATAATAGTAATATTAGTAATACTTTATCATAAGTGTTTTAGATATAGTCTTATCCTCAAAACAGCACTGCAAGGTTAATACCAGCATTTTGCCATGAGCTACAGTGAAGTTCAGAAATGCAAATCCACCCAGCTGGAGCTGGACTCCTCTCAGGCCCTGGGCTTCTGGATTTCTCCAAGTCCCTGCTTGTTACACGGTCATACCACGCAGAACACATGTGCTGTGTGTGCCGTTTCACTTTGCACATGCCAGGGCACTCTACGTTTTAACTCCCTTCTTCCTGCCTGTGAATTGCCTGCTGGAAAGAAGGTTCTTGGGTCTGATTGCCAGCTGTCTTTATTAGTATCCTATTGCTGCCACACATTTCATGTCTTTAAACAACACAAATTTATTATCTTGCATTTCTGGAGGTCAGAAGTTCAAAATCAATCTCATTGACCTAAAATCAAGATAGTAGCAGGACCAGTTCCTCCTTGAGACTGTAGAAGGGAATATATGTTACTTTTTCTAGCAGCCAGAGGCTATCTGCCTTTTTTGACTTGTGGTTTCTCATCACATTTCCTTTTCCTCCCTCTGTCATCACATCTTCATAATTCTCACCCTTTTTTGCCTCTCTTGTTAAACCCTGTGATTGCATTGGCCCACCGGGGTAATCCACGGGCATTTCCTTAACTCAAGATCCTTAATTCAATCCCATTGCAAAGTCCCTCGTACCATTTAAAGTAAGATGTTCACAGTTTCTGAGGATTAGGGTGTGAACATCTTTGAGGAGCCATTATTCAGGTTACTACACCACCTGGGTGACCACTAGATGATCAGGCTATGCTGCAGGATAGAGTATAACATGAGTGGGGCCAAGGCTAAAGGGCAGTCATGTCACCCAGAGAAGAAACCAGTGCGTGATCTGAGGTCACTGAGAACAGACAACGCACACACCAAGCTCCAGTGACACAGCATTTATTCCTAGCAAGAGGAGAGTAAGTATGCATAAGATCCAGCTCCTTGCAATGTGTCAGGCCCCAGGGCCAGCTGATCCACTTAGCAACCAATTCAGGGTTGCGTGTTTGCACGCCCTCTCTTTTGTGCTGCAGTAGAAGGATCCAGACTCTAACCCCACACAGGTGGGCTGACTTACAGAAAGCTGGGAGAGTGCTGCGGGCACAGACACAGGCACTTAAGAAAAACGAAGGAGCACCTGGAGAGTCTGAAACAGGGAACTCTACTCCCATGCAAGTTGATAAACCCAGCTTGGGAAAGCCCTTCCAGACGTGGCTGAAAGACCACATGTGCGAGGCTGCCTTTCCCAGTACATTTTTTGATCCTCTTCACCAGGAGCTGGTTTGGGAGCTGCAACCAGGAAGGATAGGAAAAGGGAAATTGCCAAGATGGTGGAGTAGGAAGACTCTGAGCTCACCTCCCACGGGCACACCAAAATTACAACTATTTATAGAGCAACTGTGGATGAGAACAACCTGAAGACTAACCGAAAAGATCTACAACTAAAGATATAAAGGAGGAGCCACAATAAGAGGCTGGGAGCAGCAAAGGCATGGGGCTGTCAAGACCCAAATCTCCAGGTAGGCAACCCACAAACAGGAAGATAATCACAATTGGAAAGATTCTCTTGAAGGGGTGAAGGGCCCAAGTCCCACAGTGGGTTCCTTAGCCCCGTCCTGCACTGAGAAGATGAACCCCCGAGAATACCTGGCTTTGAAGGCCAGCAGGGCTGACTTTCAGGAAGGCCAGAGTGCTATAAAAAACAGAGACTCTGCTCTAAAAGTGAGCTCACACGCTCCAAGATCCAGGGCAGAAGCAGTCCTTTAAAGGGAGCCTGGGTCAGACCCACCCACTGATCTTGGAGAGTCGCTGGAAGCAACAAAAACTCCTGGCGACATAGATGATGGCAACAGCCTTTTGCAGAGTTCATTCTACCATGAGGGCAGAGGTGCTGACTGGCACTATTTTAGAGTCCTTCCTCTAAATTTTTTAGCAGCTGGGACCCAGCCTGGGTCTGCACCAGTCCTGGGAACCCCCCAGGCAAGCAGCCAGCAGGCTGCAGTTGCCGTAGGCCCCTGTCAGTCCCCTAGTTATGCCAGGACCCCACCTTGCCCACCACCGGGCCAACACTAGCCGCATATCAGCCTCACAGGTAGACAATAGCCCCACAAGCCCCCTGGGGTCCTGCCTACCTGGGGGTGCCAGTCATAGAGCACACACTTTGGATTTATTTATTACACAAATTTTCCAACAGATAGAAGTGTCATGAGATGGAGAAGGAAATGGCAACCCACTCCATTATTCTTGCCTGGAGAATCCCATGGACGGAGGAGCCTGGTGGGCTACAGTCCACGGGGTCGCAAAGAGTTGGACATGACTAAATGACTTAACTACTAACTACTAACTCATGGAAAAGATTAGTGCTCTTATAAAAGGGACTCCAGGGACTTACCTCTTGGTTCAGGGGCTAAGACTCTGCACTCCCAGTATTCTTGTCTGGAAAATCCCATGGACAGAGGAATCTGGCGGACTGTACAGTCCATGGGGTCACAAAGTGTCGAGACATGACTTAGCAACTGAGCATGAGAGAGATTCTTTGCAATTATATTGCCATCTATGTTTATTTTTTTGTCTTATTGTCACTCTGAAATGAACGGCCAAACATTGGTTTCTCAGGCACCCATGATTTGATTCCTATTGTAAGTGTTTAAATCTGATAGCTTTGATTTTTATGTTCTCAATATTGAATCCTAAATGTATAATGAAATAAAAATTACAAAATTCCAAGAAAAAAAAAAAAAGAAGTGTCATGAGAAAAGATTTTTTGTATGAATCTGCACAATGATAAAGTGCTGACAAGCATGGCCCTACTCTGCCCCGAGAAGGAGCAAAAGCAACTCTGGGGGTGGAGGGAGGGAAAAGAAGCCTTATCACACAGAAAGCTAGTTCCCATAAAGAGTTCCTTAACCACCAGCTCAAGGAACTTGGCTTCAGTTCAGTTCAGTCGCTCAGTCATGTCCAACTGTTTGCGACTCCATGGACCACAGCACGCCAGGCCTCCCTGTCTATCACCGACTCCTGGAGTTCACCCAAGTCCATGTCCATTGAGTCAGTGATGCCATCCAAACATCTCATCCTCTGTTGTCCTCTTCTCCTCCTGCCTTCAATCTTTCCCAGCATCAGGGTCTTTTCAAATCAGTCACCTCTTTGTATCAGGTGGCCAGTGTATTTGGAATTTCAGCTTCAGCATCAGTCCTTCCAATGAACACTCAGGACTAATCTCCTTTAGGATGGACTGGTTGGATGTCCTTGCAGTCCAAGGGATTCTCAAGAGTCTTCTCTAAAACTACAGTTCAAAAGCATCAATTATTCAGCTCTCAGCTTTCTTTATAGTCCAACTCTCACATCCATACATGACTACTGGAAAAACCAAAGCTTTGACTAGATGGACCTTTATTGGCAAAGTAATGTCTCTGCTTTTTAATATGCTGTCTAGATTGGTCATAACTTTTCTTCCAAGGAGTAAGCATCTTTTAATTTCATGGCTGCAGTCACCATCTGCAGTGATTTTGGAGACCCCAAAAATGAAATCTGTCACTGTTTCCCCATCTATTTGCCATGAAGTGATGTGACTGGATGCCATGATCTTAGTTTTCTGAATGTTGAGTTTTAGGACAACTTTTTCACTCTCCTCTTTTGCTATCATCAAGAGGCTCTTTAGTTCTTCTTTGCTTTCTGCCATAAGGGTGGTGTCATATGCATATTTGAGGTTATTGATATTTCTCCCAGCAATCTTGATTACAGCTTGCACTTCTTCCAGCCCAGCATTTCTCATTATGTATTCTGCATATACATTAAATAAGTTGGGTGACAATATACAGCCTTGACGTACTCCTTTTCCTATTTGGAACCAGTCTATTGTTCCATGTCCAGTTCTAACTGTTGCTTCCTGACCTGCATACAGGTTTCTCAAGAGGCAGGTCAGGTGGTCTGGTATTCCCACCTCTTTCAGAATTTTCCACAACTTATTGTGGTCCACACAGTCAAAGGCTTTGACATAGTCAACAAAGCAGAAGTAGATATTTCTCTGGAACTCTCTTGCTTTTTCGATGACCCAGCGGATGTTGGCAATTTGATCTCTAGTTCCTCTGCTTTTCTAAAGCCACCTTGAATGTTAAAAGAGCAGTTACCATTTGAAGATACCAAGTAGACTAGCAAGTCACTCCCTTATTCTGAAATTTTGGCTTGATGGTTTAATTTTCACAATGTTTTATAATTTGTTTCAGTCTTGGGAGACTTGGAGCAATCCCTATCAAGATCTAGCTGAAGAAATTGCTGGATGAGAAACAGTGACAAGGTAAAATCTTGTTTCTGTTTTTTGCTTCCTTTCCACTCTCCAGGGCTGCCTTCAGTTCAGTTCAGTTCAGTTGCTCAATCGAGTCTGACTCTGCAATCCCATGGACTGCAGCACGCCGGCTTTCCTGTCCATCACCAACCCCTGGAGCTTGCTCAAACTCATGTCTATTGAGTCGGTGATGCCATTCAACCATCTCATCCTCTGGGCTGCCTTAACTGGGCTCTAATCCTGCACCATGGCTTCCCTGGTGGCACATTGGTAAAGAATACGCCTGCAATGCAGGAGATGCGGGTTTGATCCCTGGGTTGGGAAGATCCCCTGGAGAAGGAAATGGCAACTTGCTCCAATATTCTTGCCTGGAGAATTCCATGGACAGAGGAGCCTGGTGGGTTAGAGTCCATGGGGTTGCAAAGAGTCAGACACGACTGTGTGATTAAACAACAACAGCCACAGTCCCGCACCACATTCATGTCGAAAAGCTCTGTCCTCTAAAGGAAGGGAAAAATGGCTTCTCCCTCTTCCCGCACCCACATAACCTCTGTGTTACTCCACCTCATGTATATTCTGTGAAATCTGTGAAAAGAATGCTATCTGGTTTGCATCCCTGGAGCTAAACTACTTACTATGGACATACCCCAGTGCACAAATTACACAGGGATCTATACTCAATATCTTGTAATAACCTGTAATGGAAAAAAAGCTAAAAATGAGTATATGTGTCACTTTGCTGTCTACTTGAAACTAGCACAACATTGTAAATCAACTATACTGCAATAAAAATTTTAAAAGGGAATCCTACCTATGCTCATCCATGCTGAATGATAATGGTCACCAATATGTGAACTATTTTAAAATTTGAAATAGATAAACAGAAATCTCAGAAATCTTCAATAGATCTTGAAACATCTAAGGAAGATCATGGAAAATGCTTTTCTTGCCTAGATGGATTGATAGAGTGTGTGTGTGTGTAGTTGGGGGAGATGAAGCTTATTACCTAAGACCTCACTGAGAACTTCAAAGAAAAAATTCTAAGTGAACACCTCAAGTACCTTTAAAATTCTTCTGGAAAATGGCCCCCAAGACTATCCTGTGGTCTCCATCCTACCCTACACTTGACTAAAGCATAAATCAGGTCAGTTAGGCTTCTCTCCTCTGCTCCCCAAATCCCCTAGACCCTCCCTGTTCTGAACCCTTGGGAGCCTCTCAGTTAACTATCCCCTGAGACTCCAGGATCCCATACATCAGGTTGCTTCATAATAAGTTTGAGCCTTCAAGGCATTATCTCTAAAATCTCAAAACATTTTGGAAGAACCACTCTGGAAATAATGGACTCAATACCTGGAAGATTTGATCTTCATAGTTGGAAACTAGAAATAGTCAACAATGAAGTAGCTCCATCCTCAGGCTAAGCCTAGGATAGAGGAGAGAGCAACCACTTTATCAAAGAATCTGAATCTAACAAGTTGCAATGATTCTGAGACTTGAGTAAAGGTAACTGGGAGCAACTTGGCCTTTACATGTGAAGTAATTTTTGTTTTTACAGAGTTAATTCCACAGGAACTTAGATATAATAACATATTAATACTTCATAATTATGGTTTGCCCTGCTGGGACTTATGCATTTGAATCTTAAACATACAATTCATTTAGTTACTGGTGATGGACCAAATGGTGGCTTGAATGAAATTTATACATAGAACTTTGCAGATTCAGTAGCTGACTTTTCCCCTCCTGTCTCTGAAGGGACTTTTGTTCTCTGAAATAAAGCTAAAAATCTTCTAAAACCTGAGAATGTCACCATAGGAACATGAACAACCTCAAATTGAAAAGGAACAATCACACATTAGGTAAGTGTTTTATAACATGTTAAGAAATGAGTGATTGTGAATGATTATAGGCCAAAATAAGCTGACAATGTATTCATAGTGAGATATATAGCAACAAGTGAAAGAAAATTGTGAACTTCATCCTATCATCTCTTTTAAAAATATATATATTATTTATTCTCGGCCATGCTGGGTTTTTGTTGTTGCACTCAGGCTTTCTCTAGTTGTGAAGAGCCGGGGTACCCTTTGTTGCAGTTCATGGGCTTCTCTTCAGGGTTGTTTCTTTTTGCGGAGCACGGGATCTAGGGCACTTGGGCTTCAGTAGTTGTGGCACACAAGCTTAGTTGCCCTGTGGGGTATGGGACATGTGGAATTTTCCTGGACCATAGGCTGGACCTGTGTCCCCTGCATTGGCAGGCGGATTCTTTACGGTGTAACCAGGCAAGTCCCTATCGTCTTACTGTTTGTATTAATGGTATTATTGTTTTGGAGTCATTTCTTTTTATAGTTAGGTAAAAACTATTAACAATCATATTTATTTTGTTAAAAATCAAGATTTTGTTTTCAGCATAAAAGAAATGGAAACAATGATAGAAAATAATTTAAGAAATAACAAATAGTGTTAGAACTGAATTTGAAAAATCAATATAAACACATGCCTTAAGAGGAAGCAAAATGTATCTTTTCTAGGATAATCCACTAAAATTGTTTTCTAAAACTGGCATCCCAGATGGACTACAACTATTATGTATATTTAGTATACATGTTATAGTTTATAATACCATCTTTCCACCAAAACAAACCAGGGCATCTTGGAAAAATAACCAATTCCATGCCTGAGTGTAGAAAGGTGTGAGAGGCAGAAGACAGGGAAACTTCCCGAGACCAACCTGCATAAGTGCTTTAAAAAAAATTTTTTTTTCCATTTTGACAGAATTTCTGTCTTACAGAGAAGTTGCAAGATTATTACAAAGAATTCCTGAAAGCTCTTCATCCCATTTTCCCAAATGTTAACAGATTAGTGCATTTTGCTTCACTTTTCTCTCTCAATATCTATTCTGAAATATTTGAAAACAAATTTGAGGCATGATACCTATTACCATTAAATACCTTTGTCCCTTTACTGATGATGTTGACTTTGGCCAGTTATTTAAAGTGGTGTGGTAAAAGTTCTTTTCTGTATGTTTCTTCTTTATATTTTAGTTTGCTTTGTTGGGGATTATAAAGGAGATAACTAAGTTATATCTTTTAGTAACTAAAAGTAAAAAAATTCAGAAAGTTTTCTAGCAGAGATTATATTTGAGAAATTGTTATATAAACTGGGAAAGCACTTAAATAAATGTTTTCTTTGGTTGGTCATTTTCTTTGGTTTGATGTTACATAATTCAGAAATGAAAGAGAATTAGAACATTGATAAATAGTTAAACTTCAATTGTTTAACAATTTGATAAAGGCCCAATTAGTAGGAAAGAATTCTCATAGGAGGCTTTCAAGTCAGTGTCTATTCCTGGAACTTTCCCCACTTCAGGGAACCCATGAGCAGGATAGCAAACCCACCCAATGATACCACTTCATTCCCATCTGCCATGTCACACTCTCCCCCTTTCCCCCCTCCCCTCACCTCTCTCTCTCCCTCCCTCCCTCCCTCCCTTTGGCTCTACTTTCTGTTTCCTGACTCATTCCTTTTTTTTTTTTTTTAAACAATCTAGCAGCAACTTTAAAAAAGTATATGTAAATGTATATGTAAATGTTTTTCTTCTTATATGTAAATGCAGGTGGTTTTTCTTCTTTAGCAACACAAGACTGTTATTATTAGGATTCCTGATTAGTTTATACTGACTTGCTTTTCATCACCAAGGCTAGCCTGTAATCAAAGTGTAAAATGGGTGGTTTTGTTTCATTTCCTCCCTTTCAAAAATATGTTGCCTGTTTGACTCTGATAATTATTCACCGGTATTATTCAGGTATTCAGATTGTGTAGATTTTTTTAGTCAATGACAAAAGCACTTAGACAAACTCATTCCAGGTCCAGGAAGCCTATAGAGTTTTAAATAAGGTGAACACTATGAATCCAAAGAGATCATACTGAGACACATTATAATTAAATTATTAAAGGTTAAAGACAAGGAGAGAATCTTAAAAGCATCAAGAGAAAGACAACCTGTATGTATAAGGGAATCTCCATATAACTATCAGCAAACTTTTTAGCGAAAATTTTCAGGCTAGAAGAGAGTGTCAAGATATATTCAGAGTTTTTGAAATAAAAGAAACTGCCAACAAAAAATACTATATTCAGCAAAACTGTTTTTCAAAAATGAATAAGAGATAGACTTCTCCAGATTAACAAAAGCTGAGGAAGTTCATCACTATTAAACCCACCTTACTGAAAATACTAAAATACAAAAATACTTCAATTTGAAATAAAAAGATGTTAAACAACATCAACATGGTAGCATAAGAAAGAATGCAAAAGTTGTTGATAAAGATAAATATATGGATAAATACAGAATATTATTGTAATGATGGTAGATATTAAGAATAACTATAACTTTAAAGGTGTCAATGAGCACACGTACAAATAGATATAAATTGTGGCAGTAATAACCAAATGCATGTGGCACAGGATGTGGTTCTGGTGGGTCAGATGGTCAAGTGTCTGCCTGCAATGTGGGAGACCCAGGTTCAATCCCTAGGTTGGAAGGATCTCCTGGAGAAGAAAATGGCAACCCACTCCAGTACTCTTGCCTCCTGGAAAATCCCATAGATGGAGGAGCCTGATAGGCTACAGTCCATGGGATTGCAAAGAATCGGAGAGAACTGAGCGACTTCACTTTCACTTTCACTGTGGTACGGAGAGAAGTAAATGTGTAGAGTTTTTATATGTGATTGAAAGTAAGTTCTCATCAACTTAAACTTTATAATATGGTAAGCTTTATGGTAACCATAAATAAAATACCTATAGAAACTACACAAAAGAAAAGGAGAAAGAAGTCAAAACATATCAATTTAGGAAATAAATGAAATATGAGAAAAGCAAGGGAAAAAAGATAAAGAACTACAAAGCAAACAAAACAACAAAATGGCAATAATAAATCCTTTAACAATAATTACATTAAATGTACGTGAATTAAACTCCCCAATCAAAAGACACAGAATGGCTGAATAGATATAAGAACAAGGTACAACAAAGTTGATAAACTATCAACAAGGAACTCACTTTGGGTCTAAAGACACACATAGACTGAAAGTGAAGATATGGAAAAAGATATTCCATGCAAATTATAACCAGAAAACAGCATGAGTGGCTATACTTTTGTCAGACAAGATAGGCATTAAGTCAAAAACTGTCACCAAAAAAAACCTGTCACAAGAGACCAAGAAAGATGTTATATAACGATAAAAGATCAGTTCAACAGGAAGATACAATCTCCTTTCAATATCAGAGCCCTAAGTATATGAAGCAAACATTGACAGAACTAGAGAAGAAATAGACAGCAATACTCTAATATTATAGTATATAGAGATCCAATACCTCACTTTTAATAAAGGATAGAGTAGCCAGACAGAAAAATCAACAAAGAAACAATGGACTTCAAGAACACTATAGACCAAATAGACCTCACAAATAGACCTCACCCACAGCAGCAGCGTATACATTCTTCTCAAACATTCACAGAACGTTTTCGAGGATAGATCACATATTAATCACAAAGCAAGCAGACAACTTATCTGATTCCACAGGTTCATAGTTGGAAAGGAATTTTGATTCATGATGAATCGTACCTCAAGTCTCACCCATACTTGATTTAGATATTTAGATGAGATTTGGGATTTAGAGTTGATGTTCAGAGTCAAGACTTTGGGGCTGTTGGAATTGGAGGGTGAACGTATTTTGCATGTGGAAGGACATGAATTGGGGGAAGCAGAATATTATGGGCTGGATTGTGTGCCCCCAAAATTCATATGTTGAAGCCCTAACCCTTAGTGCTTCAGAATGTGTATGTGGAGATAGGACTTTTAAAGATTAAGTTAAAAAGAGGCATCACGCTATGCCCTAATCCAGTCTGACTGGTATCTCTATAAGAAGAAAAAATTTAGACACACAGACACCAGATATGTGTATGCACAGAGGAAAGATCTTGTGGGGACATAGCAAAAAGGCAGTCATCTGCAAGCCCAGGAGAGAAGTTTCAGAAAAAATCAAACCTGCCGACATCTCAATCTTTGAGTTCTAGTCTCCAGAACTGTGAGAAGATTAATTTCTGTTGTTTAAGCCACCCAATCCATGATGTTTTGTTATGTTAGCCCTAGCGGACTAATACAGGCGTCTACTGTGGACCTCTGTTTCAGCATGTGACCTTATCAGGACCCTCCTGCTCTCCAGGCTGTGTTTTCCACATCTGAAAATGACAGTCTGGATTCGATGGAATACGAAGCCATCACCTTCCCTGGTGGCCCAGACAGTAAAGACTCTGCCTGCAATGCAAGAGACCCAGGTCTCTCTGGATAACCATGATGGTGTAGTCACTCAACCTAGAGCCAGACATCCTGGAGCGTGAAATCAAGTGGGCATTAGGAAGTGTTACTACAAACAAAGCCAGTGGAGGTGATGGAATTCCAGCTGAGCTGTTTCAAATCCTGAAAGATGATGCTGCTTAAGTGCTGCGTTCAACATAGCAGAAAATGTGGAAAACTCAACAGTGGCCACAGGATTGGAAAAGATCAGTTTTCATCATGCTTATCCAGGTCATTAAGACCTTTTTTGTATAGTTCTGTATATTCTTGACACCTCTTTTAATCTCTTTTGCTCTGTTAGGTCCTTGCCACTTCTGTCCTTTATTGTGCCCTTCCTTGAATGAAATGCTCCCTTGATAACTCCAATTTTCTTTATGAGATCTCTAGCCTTTCCCATTCTATTTTTCCCTCTGCTTCTTTGCACTGTTCATTTAAGAAGGCCTTCTTACCTCTCCTTGCTATTATCTGGAACTCTGCATTCAGTTGGGTATATTGTCTCCCTTTATCCCTTGTGTTTTGCTTCTCTTCTTTTCTCAGCTATATGTAAAGTCTCCTCAGACAACCATTTTGCCTACTTGCATTTGTATTTTTCTTCTGGATAGTTTTGGTCACTGCCTCCTGTACAGGGTTATGAACTTCTGTCCATAGTTCTTCAGGCACTCTATCAGATCTAATCCCTTGAATCTATTCATCACTTCCACTGTATAATCATAAGGGATTTGATTTAGGTCATACCTGGATGGCCTACTGATTTTTCCTACTTTTTTCAGTGTAAGCCTGAATTTTGCATAAGGAGGTCATGATTTGAGCTACAGTCATTTCCAGGTCTTTTTTCGTTGCTGACTGTATGGAGCTTCTCCATCTTCGGTCACAAAGAATACAATCAATCTGATTTTGGTATTGACAGTTTGGTGATGTCCATGTGTAGAGTTGTCTCTTGTGTTGTTGGAAGAGGATGTTAGCTATGACCAGAGTGTTCTCTTGGCAAAACTCAGTTAGCCTTTGCCCTGCTTCATTTTGTACTCCAAGGCCAAACTTGCTTGTTACTCCAGATATAACTTGACTTCTTACTTTTGCTTTCCAATCCCCTCTGATGAAAAGGACATCTTTATTTGATGTTAGTTCTAGAAGGTCTTGTAGGTCTTCACAGAACCTTTCAACCTCATCTTCTTTGGCATTAATGCTCGGGGCATAGACTTGGATTACTGTGATGTTGAATGGCTTTGTCTTGGAAATGAACTGAGTTCATTCTATTGATTTTGAGATTGCACCCAAGTACTACATTTCAGACTTTTTTGTTGACTATAAGGGCTACTTCATTTATTCTAAGGGATTCTTGCCCACGGTGGTAGATACAATGGTCATCTGAGTTAAATTCACCCATCCTGGTCCATTGTAGTTCACTGATTCCTAAGATGTTGATGTTCACTCTTGCCATCTCCTGCTTGACCATGTCCTATTTACCTTGATTCACCTAGCTAACATTCCATGTTCCTACGCAATATTGTTCTTTACAGCATCAGACTTTACTTTCACCCCCAGGCACAACCACGGCTGAGCATCATTTCTGCTTTGGCCCAGTCACTTCATTCTTTCTGGAGCACTTCATAATTGCCCTTCATTCTTCCCCAGTAGCATACTGGGCACCTTCTGACCTGGGGAGCTCATCTTCCAGTATCATATCTTTTTGCCTTATCATACTGTTCATGGGGTTCTCATGGCAAGAATACTGGAGTGGGTTGCCATTCCCTCTACCAATGAACCACATTTTGTCATAACTCTCCACTATGACCTGTCCATCTTGGGTGACCCTGAACGACATGGCTCATAACTTTCCTGAGTTATGTAAGCCCCTTTGCCATGACAAGGCATTGATCCATGAAGGGCATCTCCTTCCTAGCAGGATGTTGTTTTCTTTTTTTTAATTGGAAGACAATTGCTTTACAATGTTTTGTTGGTTTCTACTGTATATCACCATGAATCAGATGTAAGTATACACATATCCCCTCCCTGTTGAGCCTCCCTCCCACCCCACCCCCACTCCACCTCTGTAGGTTATCACAGAGCCGTGAACTGAGTTCCCTGTGTTATACGGCAGCTTCCTACTAGGTATCTGTTTTACACATGGTATTGTATATATATATATCAATGCTACCCGCTGGATTCGTCCCACCCTTTCCTTCCCCCACTGTGTCCATAAGCCCATTCTCTACATTTAGCAAGCTGCTTTTCATACTCTCAGAGGCTTGGATATGGAGAGTTCTGCAAGTCAACAGCAGCCTCCTTATTTCATAAACAAGAAGAAATGTTACTCAGGACCAGGCAAGATCAATTCAGCCTTTTGGAAGCTCTGGTTTGAGAATTCATTCACTCCACTGGGAAAGCACAGTTTTCATTTTTTACTTAAGGATGTTGGTGCACTGAAGGAGGGGAATTTGGTAACATGTAAAAAAAAGATGATTCCGTCAAAGAAAACTGATCCCTACATAAATGTGTCTTGATATTCAGTATACCAAGGCACAGTTAGAAATGACATTTTCCAGAGCCAGCATTGAGGTTGCCAGAGTAAGAGCAGTTTTTTAATGCTACTGAAACACCAATACTTGGCCACCTCATGCGAAGAGTTGACTCGTTGGAAAAGACCCTGATGCTGGGAGGGATTGGGGGCAGGAGGAGAAGGGGACGACAGAGGATGAGATGGCTGGATGGCATCACCGACTCGATGAACTTGAGTTTGAGTAAACTCCGGGAGTTGGTGATGGACAGGGAGGCCTGGTGTGTTGTAATTCATGGGGTTGCAAACAGGCGGACAAGGACTGAGCGACTGAACTGAACTGAAGAGGAAAACAGTATTGGAAACATGTACAATTTGTTATGTTCTGAACACTAGCATAGAGATGTTTTTCTTTTTCTGAAAAGGAGAATTTAATGGAAAATAAATCTTTCTATCCTAGACCACAATTCCCCACAAAGTTTCTCATTTCAAGGAGAACTGCAAACGTATAGAAGCGTGGGGTGGGATGCTGCACTGTATGACATGTCAGTGAGGGCTCAGCAGGGTTCCTTGAGTTTGGCCCGAGGTGCTGGAGAAAACCTCACCACCCTGTCAGGGTTGTTGCAGGCCCATGCAGTCAGCAGCTATCTCCTTTCCCCCTGGCCCTTACATCTGTTATATATTATTTCTGTTTCATGCGGGGTCAAGCTGGTCTCACAGTTTAATGCCTGTCAACCCTTTAAAGTTGCTAAAGAGAATTCCCTTGCACAAAAGTATGTCGACTTGCAGAAAATGTCAAAGGGGAAATGAACAAGATGAGTTTGCATTGCACAACTCCTCTCACTCCTCATCTCATTTTTTTAAAAAATCTCTATTACATATTTCTTTCTCCAATGTTCCTTCTTTAACTGTTTTAGCCGCCAAAAACTTGACCCATGGACTTTCTGCTCCCGGGCCCAGGTTTACTGGCCACTCTTTCTGTTTCTCCCAAATCCCTTCTCACCATTGTCCCACCTCCGTTCTATTAATATTTTGTGGAAGAATTCAGTTCTGTCTTTACTCCTACACCCAAAGTTGCATAATCCAAACTGTCATGAGATTCGGGAAAAGTCCTCTGTTACATAAAGGGTAGAAGCACCCTGTGTTATTTACTCCCTAGCCCCTGGTAGGCCCTCGAGAGACTAGGGTTTGTAGGCTCCTAAGGCATCACCTTCCTAGGGTCACCACTGAATGCCCAAGGCTACAGATGTCCTTTCACTCAGAGTAGCTGGGGACATCGTCCAGCTCTCCGAATCTCTGATAGTTGTTCAGCTCACAGCTCCCTGGTGCCTTTTCTTTCCTCAGTAGTAGTTCTCCTTTCTCTAGCTCATGAAACTGCATCCAGGCAATGAGCCGGCTGGGACACAGAGCCCAAGGGACCACTGTGTGGGTTTTTCCATGTAGCTCCCTCCTCCCTGGTGGTACTGAGCCCAGGGAGGGGGCCATGCTGTACTTGGGTTTCCCCCGTTTGTGCCCGTCCCAAAAGTGCCTCCAGGCACAGAGCTGGGTGATCCCTGAGTTCACCTTGCTCGTTTCCTTCTTTCAGGGATCTCTACAACTCCCTGCTGTTCAACGTCTGAAAATAGTCATTCAAGCATGCATCCAGTTGTTTAATGGTAGAAAGATGGTTCGAGGGCAAGTTACCCCATTGTGGTTGGAATAGAAGGTTTTATTAATTTAAATATACATTCTGTCTGAATTGAGCATATACTCCTGAGATTTATAGTAACCTTTAAAAACCTACAAGTGCTTCTGCTGTCTCTCTCTTAGATCTAAAAAGGAACCTGGTTAAGTAGCCTAATTAATTTGTAGAAATAAATTTCTCTTCGGTGCAACAAGTGGTAGTCAAGGTGTTCAGGCTCTCTGGGGATTTTGTACCTGCATTTCTGTGCCAGCCTGAACAAGGTCAAAGTATTAAATGAGACCAGTAGCCCACACCCTTTGTAATGACCCCTTAGATTTAGGATCCCAATGAACTCCTTGCCCAGTAGATTTCCCTGAGTATTACTGTTCACTGAATCTCACTAGGAAGTGAGGCTGAATTCTGCCACTAGAATTTATTGAGTTTACCTGAAATAAACTGTTTATGAAAGATGCGGGTTGAGCCCATTTTTGATAGAACAGAGTTTGGACTTCATCAAGCTAACAAGCGCAGCTTCGATGACCACTGCTGGTAAGTGTTTGTTTGTGTAGCAGAATGCTAACTGACCCTTGACGTCATTGTTACCTGGAAGGCAGGTTATGAGAGGAGGAGAGTTCCAGCCCTGAACTCCTAAATATTAGAGGTTCCCCAGAAGAATCTGATTTCTGTAATCAGCCAAACATGCTTAAGTCAGTTCACAACACTCATTAGTGCATAGAACAGTTAGAAGTTTTCACTTTTGCTTAGATCTCCTGGGCTCCATGAACCATAGATGCATTAACATGGCAGCAGCACTGTTTTCTTCTGACAATTCTATCATGGATGGAGTCGAGAGGATATGTGGGGGTTGTGGATATCTCTGACTAATTTCCAGGCAGGTGCTCTGGACAAGTCCTCTACCGACTTATTTTCTCTAGCCATTGTCTTCTGCCTGAGGTAATACAATCAGAGGAACTAACAGATAATCATCCATAGACTCAGGGGAAGTCACACTTTTATCTTCACTTTATTTGGAATTCTTGCTTCAGATATCACCCTTCACTTACTCATTTGTACTCTCCAATCCATAACACCTGTGTTTGGTTTTTTTTTTTAAGGAATGCCTGACTCTTTCAGCTTTTTCAGTAGATAATAGTAGACACTGAAAAAGGTTGCAGTAAGTGAGGGCCATTAACTCCATGCAACTTTGCTGCCAGGTTATAATGAAAGCCAAGTATCAGATTGTAACAAATTCACATATCCTAAAAACCTTCATTTCACCAGTGAAAATTCATTTGTTAGGCTGGTTAATCAGCCATTGTTTTCATCAAAAAATTTATAGTTTTTACTATGCCCAAATTGTTTTTTTCGGCTATGCCATGCAGCATGGGGGATCTTAGTTTTCTGATCCCACGCCTGCTGCAATGGAAGTGCGAAGTCTTAACCACTGGCCCTCCCGGTAAATGCCAAGAGAAGCATTTGAAATAATCACTTCTGGGATTCAAAATGTTGGCTGATCAGCAATGTTGGCTGTGGCCCATTCTTTTAGGGCCACAGATTGAGTCCATGCTGAAGTTAAAGTACAGATATCATTACATATTTTCAGACCCAAATTACAAGTATTTCTATTGTAAAAAGCTGTGCTAAATAAAACTCAACAGGTTTGAAGCCTCTTAAAACCTTTACAATGCTATCTATACACAGTGTAAATTTCCAAAAGGATAACGGGGAAGGTGGTGGTGGATCCAATATGCAGTGTTTCCTAAGCTTAGCAAACCATGGAAATCTTTTTGATAGTGTGTCTTGTGAAGTTAGTGTTCCTTAGAAACCATGAGAGTTGGGCCACAAAGTTGAGCGCTGAAGAATTGATGATTTTGAATTGTGATGTTGGAGAAGACTCTTGAGAGTCCCTTGGACTCCAAAGAGACCCAACCAGTCAATCCTAAAGGAAATCAGTCCTGAATATTCATTGGAAAAACTGATGCTGAAGTTCCAATACTTTGGCCACCTGATGCAAAAAACTGACTCCTTGGGAAAGACCCTGATGCTGGGAAAGATTGAAGGCAGGAGGAGGAGAAGAAGACAGAGGATGAGATGGTTGGATGGCATCACCAACTCGATGGACATGAGTTTGAGTAAACTCTGGGAGTTGGTGAAGGATAAGGAAGCCTGGTGTGCTGGAGTCCATGGGGTTGCAAAGAGTTGGATACAACTGAGCAACTGAACTGAACTGAGAAACCATTTGGGAAAATGCCAGTCCAGCTGAATTATGTAAATAGATGTCAGGAGAAAAAAAACCCTAAAGACTGGCAGACTGGATATAGTGCCATAGGAGATAGGACATAATAACCTAACTAAGAGTGGGAAAGTGAGACATCTTAAAAAATTCAATTAGAAACTTAAAAGAGAGAAATGAAATAACTTGGCCTATTAGCATAACTCTGTGACTATAGAGACAGACCAAGTCTTTAGAGTTATGCAAACTGACATACGATAAGAATTTATAAGTGTTAAGATCCATCTAATCAGGGATAACATAAAAACAATTCAGTATAGAATTCAGAAGTTAACAGATGAGATGAATTCAGTCAAGTGGTGAAGCCTGCTGAAGCAAGCTATGTGTGTGTGTGTGAGAGAGAGAGAGGGAGAGAGAGTGTGTTTAAGATGAGATGTGAAGCAGATTTAAATTTGCTCCCCTTCACAACAAACTCCTCAATAGAACTGTCTCTTCTTACCGTCTATTTATTTTCCTCCCATCCACTGTTGCACTGATATCAATTTTGTCAAGGTCATCAACTACCTAACTGCCAACTCAGTGGGTGATTGTCAGTCATTCTGAGTCCATTCAGTATATCATTTGTTTTCAGAAGTTCATCTACTTCATTTAACTTTTTACATCTATTGGCATAAAATATTTCACAGTGGCCTTTTATTGTCTTTTAAACCTCTACAACAATCCCAAATTAGTTGTTGGTTTCCACCTAGGTCTAGCTTCTGTTCCTGTGTGCTAAGCTGCGTCAGTCATGTCTAACTCTTTGCAACCTCATGAACTATAACCCTCCAGGATCTTCTGTCCATAGGATGCTCCAGGCAAGAATACTGGCGTGGGTTGCCATTTCCTCCTCCAGAGGTCTAGCTTCTAGACCCCTTAAAATATGCATATTAACATTCACCATGGTACCTTTCCTTTAATTCTTTGCATCATTTTCAGCAGTATTACTTACAAAACTTTAGTGAACCATTAATGGTTTTAAGTATTTTACCAAATGAATTGCAGAAAAAGAAGTTACAGTGAAGTAAATTACATGTGTTACAGAAATCAGAACTCAGAATAGCATGCCAAAGTGCTCAGTGGTTGATAGTCTTTGCATTTTCAATTAAAGCTCAATGGCCAAAGTATACAAAACATCTGTAATCCCTGTTTTTGTTTCCTGAAAATATACATAGCACTCAAAAGAACATACAAATGTTAATATACAAATAAATATGCTACATTTGCAAGAATATACACACATATTTAAATAACTTATTTCTGAGATAAATAGTATTATAACCAATCAGTGCTACTTCAGCATATAATGAGGTGTGCTTATATATAAGAAAGGGCAAGAGTATCTGAAAGACAAAATAAAAAAAACCCTGAGACCTCATAGGTGCAGAATTCTTATGATAGTGCCCAGACACTGAGTTCCCTTCATGGATCACAGCCTTGTTGTGGAGAAGGGGGGTTTGCACAACTCAATGAAGCTGTGAGCAGTGCTGTTCAGAGCCACCCAAGAAGGACGAGACATAGTGAAGAGTTCTGATAAAATGTAGTCCACTGGAGGAAGAAATGGCAAATCACTGCAGTGTCCTTGCTGTGAGAACCCCATGAAGAGTGCACAGGACCAGGAAGCCTGGTGTACTGCAGTTCATGGGTCATCAAGAGCCGGACATGACTTAGCAACTGAGACAACAGAAGACAGTCGGGCCTGGTTACTTTAGGTGACTAGTTTTGCCCCTTGAATTTTCAGTCCATCCAATTCAACTAACAATCCATACATATTTAGTATAAGGCACTGGCATTTGTAGTATACATTGCAGGCTTTGATGACAATCATTTCTTCAGCATTAAAGGCAATAGTATCTGCTCCCCGGGTATAGGATACTAACATAACCCAATCTCGACTTACTGAGTTACCCCTCCTAGGTTTTGCATGGAGTTAATGCAGCCATGGTGAAAGCTGGGAATAATGATAAGACTCTTCTGTGCTGGGCCCCAAGCAAGTGTGTGGCCAGAGCCAGCTTGTCATTAGACATAATGAGCACCATAACTCATAATGAGCGCTTTTTACGGGCCCATTGAAATGGTTTGACTTCTTTCAAAATCAGGAAAAAAACATCTAACCTAAAAACATTTTAGGTTAAATTAAAAAGTTTAATATGTAATATTGATATGTTCTTCTTTATACCAACATAGTCATAAAATGTAACAATATTTTTATGAAGGAAGGGCCCATCAAGCCAAAGTGCCTTGAGCCCAGAAGAGTCATTGTGTAGTTCTGGCTGTGGCCTGTGGGGAAGGTAATTCTTTGACCTGCAAACTTTTGTAGTAGAAGAAACAGGGAAACCTACAGAGAGATGGCCTTTGGAGGTTTTCCTACAGCAAAAGGAAGAAGTAATGCTTTAACAATATTCCCATATATTGGCTCTTTCTGCCCCAAATCACAGGGT
Organism: Muntiacus reevesi; assembly: GCF_963930625.1. Taxonomy (NCBI): domain Eukaryota; kingdom Metazoa; phylum Chordata; class Mammalia; order Artiodactyla; family Cervidae; genus Muntiacus; species Muntiacus reevesi. Next base: position 71,921,604 of record NC_089256.1, read on the forward strand.
TAATCATGTTGCCAAAATATGGACTATGCAGAGCAGTTTCCTACTTAGAGATGTGGCATGACTCAATGAGGGATAAAGAGTGGATTGGCTAGTGAATGGAGTGTGCAGTGGCAAAAAGAACACCCATGACAGGTGTGGTATAAGCATCATCATCAAGCTTTTACACAAAGAGAATCAAATCTATGATGTTAATAATTTGAAATGGTATGTGAGTTGTGGGGTTGGGGGTGGTATCCAAGAACTATTCTGTCCAGGACTAAAGCCATCCAAGAAATAGTTAGGTTAGAGCGGATGAGAGGAGTACAATGCAGAACAGTGTCGATGGATGAGCTGTTCTACCCTATCACTCTCCTGGAAGTGAGTGGATATCAAAATCACCTAGAGAGCTTTTAAAAAGCGAGGGACCTCCTCCTCCCACATGAGAAGTCTTATACCCTCCCTTTAAAAATCACTGCCATAATAAGCGAACATTACTGATGAGCATATTGTATTTCTCACTGTGATGAGAAAAATTAATCACTGATATAGAAGACAAAGAAATACTGAGAAACTGAGAGCCAATATTTCCCTTTTGTTTGCTATACCCAGCTATTACAGTGCTTTACATATTTCAACTCATTTAGTTTTCACAATAATCCAACAAGGGGGTTATTTATTATAACTACCGCCATTTTATAGATAGAAAAACTGAGACACAGAGAGGTTAGGTAACTTGACTATGGTCACACAGCCAATGAATGGCTATGTTGGTATGCAAACCCAGGCAGTCTGGCTTTGGAGTTAGTTGTTACTAGTCCCTGACTAAAGAAATCAGTAGTTAAAATGATACTCATTTATGTTAAAATAGCCATCCATATGAACTACTTAGTAAATCACTGTGTTTTTCTCAACTCTTTGTTTTATTAAACCATAGGAAAGAAACTTACTTTATTATCACTGAAACAAGAATTCTGAAATTCTAGGTGGATCCAGCAGTTTATCTGAAGGCCGTAGCTGAGAACTATCTTGTTTCAGTCTTGCCAAATGATGAAGCAACTAAATTCATGCTTTGAGATGTCACACGTATTGAAACAAGAATGGAATTATTCATATTTGTAATCATTTGCCCTAATATTTTGACATGTTTTTACTGTCTCCAGTGAATTATGGAATTTAGTCCAAATAGATTTCTCAACAACTGGATCTAAACCTAAGTATTCAGAGGGACTCCAAGATCTTTCTCTAATATCCCAACTTGAAGGGGTATTAGAAGCTCATTGCTCTTGTTCATTTTATTTTCTTATTTTTTCTGTTGCTTTACTGGGACCTTGAGTAGGTCTGCAGTGGCACCAACCTGCTCGTTCTCAGCTTTTCCTGTCCTGCCCCCCATACTGCTCTTGTATTGGGCTCTGATCAGTCTTTTGTGCACTAGCCCCATGCCCTTCCCCCAATCTAATGAGAATTTTGCCTCTCAGAGAAGAAGCCTGTCCTGTTGAAAGCTCCTCTTTTAAAGATATTTCAACCATCTGAGAAGCATAGAGAATGCTTTTTCTGAAGGCACATCACCCCTCACCTAATTAACTGTCTAAACTAAAAGTCAACCTTGATTTAAGGGTGGACGAAGAGATCCAACTAGTCAGTCTTAAAGGAAATCAATCCTTTATATTGGAAGGATTGCATATTCATTGCATATTCATTGGAAGGACTGATGCTGGTGCCAAAGCTCCAGCATTTTGGTCACCTGATGCAAACAGCTGACTCATTGGAAAAGTCTCTCATGCTAGGAAAGATTGAGGGTAGGAGGAGAAGAAAATGTCAGAGGATGAGATGACTGGATGGCATCCCTACTGCAATGGACATGATCTTGGGCAAAATTCAGGAGATAGTGTGGGACAGGGAGGCCTGGCAAGCTGTAGTCCGTGGGGTCACAAAGAGTTGGACATGACTGGGCAACTAAACAACAACAACAGCAACAAAAATAAATTATTTTATGTCCATGGCAATCTGCCTAGTTACAAATGAAAATGGCCCCATGACAAGAGTTGTGGAAAGCTGTGAGGGAAAGCAAAGTGCAAATACACTCCCATGTCTTTTTACTGAGTTGTACGTGCGTATTGTTATTGTTGTTTTTAGTTACTAAGTCATATCCAACTCTTTTGCTACTCCATGGACTGTAGACCGCCAGGCTCCTCTGTTCATGAGATTTTTCAGGCAAAAATACTGGTGTGGGTTGCCAGTTCTTTCTCCAGGGGATCTTCCTGACCCAGGGATCAAACTCGCATCTCCTGCTTTGGCAGGTGGATTCTTTAGCACTCAGCCACCAGGGAAGCCCAATGATTGCAAAAATAATACATAATTACCAGGAAGACAAAGTCATAAAGATGAATATAAAATAATTGGTAGTTCCACAGCCAGAAATAATACATGTTTAAGTCATATATGTATATCTATCCAGTCACTAAAAAATATGTCCTATCACTGTTTTGTTATATTTTTTTCTCTAATCAATATGTTGTGATATTTTTTCACATCATTAAGTGTCTTTTAACTACATGATTCTTTATTGATGTATCTGGTCTAAAATTAGATCTAACACAATATATCTAATATATATTTAAGTTGAACTACATAAAATTGCCATTTTGCAGGTCAAAATAGTTGAATATGGGAAAATCCCCTGGAGAAGGAAATGGCAACCCATTCCAGTTTTGTCTGGAGAATCCCATGAACAGAGGAGCCTGGCAGGCTACAGTCCATGGGATTGCAAAGAGTCAAACATGACTGAAGCAACTTAGCACGTAGTTGAATATCATCAATTTTATGTGTTTCGACCTAATAGTTCCCTCTTCCTGGATTCCTAGGTTATTTCCAGTTTTTTATTTTATAAATACTGATGCAGTGGGCATTCTGCAGATAAATCTCTTTGAAGACTCTGTTTTCTTAGGATAAATTCCTGGTAGTGAAATTGCTAGATCAAGAAAGATGGATGTCATTATGGCCTTTGATAGGTGTTTCCAACTTTTCCTCTAGATAATGCTGATTTATTTAGCATTCTCACTACTTTTTAAAAGCTATTATGTTATTGAGTTCAGCTAGGAACACTCTCTTGCTTTTTCAATGAAGCAAGAGAGTTCCAGAAAAACATCTATTTCTGCTTTATTGACCATGCCAAAGCCTTTTACTGTGTGGATCACAATAAACTGTGGACAATTCTGAAAGAGATGGGAATACCAGACCACCTGACCTGCCTCTTGAGAAACCTGTATGCAGGTCAGGAAGCAACAGTTAGAACTGGACATGGGACAACAGACTGGTTCCAATTAGGAAAAGGAGTACACCAAGGCTGTATATTGTCACCCTGCTTATTTAACTTATATGCAGAGTACATCATGAGAAATGCTGGGCTGGAAGAAGCACACGCTGGAGGCAAGATTGCCAGGAGAAATGTCAATAACCTCAGATATGCAGATGACACCACCCTTATGGCAGAAAGTGAAGAAGAGCTAAAGAGCCTCTTGATGAAAGTGAAAGAGGAGAGTAAAAAAACTGGCTTAAGGCTTAACATTCAGAAAACTAAGATCATGGCATCCAGTCCCATCACTTCATGGCAAATAGATGGGGAAACAGTGGAAACAGTGGCTGACTTTATTTTTGGGGGCTCCAAAATCACTGCAGATGGTGATTGCAGCCATGAAATTAAAAGACACCTACTCCTTGGAAGGAAAGTTATGACCCACCTAGACAGCATATTAAAAAGCAGAGCCATTACTTTGCCAACAAAGGCCCATCTAGTCAAGGCTATGGTTTTTTCAGTGGTCATGTATGGATGTGAGAGTTGAACTGTGAAGACAGCTGAGCACCAAAGAATTGATGCTTTTGAACTGTGGTGTTGGAGAAGACTCTTGAGAGTCCCTTGGACTGCAAGGAGATCCAACCAGTCCATCCTAAAGGAGATCAGTCCTGAGTGTTCATTGGAAGGACTGATGTTGAAGCTGAAGCTCCAATACTTTGGCCACCTCATGAGAAGAGCTGACTCATTTGAAAAGACCCTGATGCTGGGAAAGATTGAGGGCAGGAGGAGAAGGGGATGACAGCAGATGAGGTGGTTGGATGGCATCACCGACTCGATGGACATGGGTTTGGGTGAACTCCGGGAGTTGGTGATGGACAGGGAGGCCTGGTGTGCTGTGATTCATGGGGTTGCAAAGACTCAGACTTGACTGAGCGACTGAACTGAACTGAAGGAACCATCTCTAGTGTTCTTGCCTGGAGAATTCCATGGACAGAGAGGCCTGGTGGCTACTGTCCGTGGGGCCACAAAGAGTTGGACATGACTGAGCAATTAACAGTTAGTCAGTCAGTTCTCATACTAATACCACAAAATCATGCAAATATTAGTCACCTTCCCAGCATAGCCTTCCAGTTTAAGTTTTAGGAAACAGTATTTTTGTGTGTCCAGAATCTTTCTAAATCCTTAGTTAATGTAGGTCTGAGGGTAAAACTTGCTCAAATACCATCATGCAGCCATTTAGTTCTTGAAAGCCTCTTTAAAGAACTGGGAAAATTGCCTTATCTTCAAATCACTTCCTCTAGACATACCCTCTAGACCAGATATGATTCTAAGCATAGTTTCCAGTGCTTAATTTATGGTTATCAAGTTAACCTGCACTGGAGGATGCAAAAGCCACACTTTTGGCTTGCTTCTTAGATGCCTTAAACGGAGACTGGTGAACATTGAGGGGAATGTGGTATGAGTGCATGTGTGTTCATAAATATGTGTATGAGTGTATATTAGGGAATCCTGAAGTTCATTCTTCTACAGGTAACAATTGACTGGATATAAAAGAAAGTTGTTATTCTCTCTAAAGTATCAAGTAAAAAAAAATTTTTTTTTAAGTGGGAGTCAGTCATGCAAGGTCAAAAGCTTGGGAGAAGACCTGTCTGAAATTTCACATGGAGTTACCCAATCACACAAAGGAATTAGTCAACAGAGTATTTCTCCTTTCCTACAGTAGATTAACTCATACTAGATATTTTTCTGATAAAGAATGTTTTTAAAATCATCAGTTCTCTTCCAACAAGCTGTTCATTTGTAAATCTGAAATAAAAGATGAGTGACAGCTTTAATCATCAAAGCAGAAACAGAATTTACATCTTAAAGCTGGGTAAACCATCATCGAGATGATAATTATCAAGTCAGTAAGGTTTTTTAAAAAATACAATATTGAGATTGATACTCTTATGCAATGCTGGTGAGAATGTGAATTAGTATAACCATTCTGAAAATAACTTGACAGTATGCTTCAATAAACTTAAAATTTTTGTATCTCTTAACCTAGTAGTTCTGCTACAAGGCAGTTTGGTATGTGAGGAAGGAAATATTCATGAGTAAATGAAATAGTCATAACATTATTTTAGTTGTAATATTTGGAAGCAATCCAAATGTTATCAGAGAAATGGATAAAAAGTTAAGTCACATGATAGAATATTATGTAATAAAAATGATATCTTCAAATAGCTTTATAAAATGGAAAATTAAAATATTAAGTGGGTAAAGCAAAATATATGATATACATATTATACATATATTGTATGTATGTAAATATTTCCCTTAGTTGTTAATTTCTTATCACAATTTTGTTACTGCAGACTTAAATGAACAGGAAAAAATCTTGAAGGAAATATATCAAAGAAACAAAAAAAGACCTATGGCAAGTACAATTACTGATTATTGCTTTCTTTTGCATTTTTGCCCATTCTAATCCCTTAGAAATATATATATATGTATACCAAATTTTATTAAATAAAAGTTGTAAAAGAAAAAGACAAGGAATGAAAGAAAGGAACTGTGGGAGGGAGGGAAGGATGGAGGGATGGATTTCCATCTGATGGAGGAAGAAAGGAAATATTGATTTCAGAGTGGTTTGGAAGTAAGTAAATATCTTTTTAAATTTTGTTTGTTATTTTTGACTGTGCTGGGTCTTCATCACTGCAAGGGATTTCCTCTAGTTGTGGCAAGTGGGGGCTGCTCTCTGATCATGTTGCACAGGCTTTTTATTACAGTAACTCCTTTTGCTGTGGAGCATGGGTTCTAGGGCATGCAGTCTTCAGTAGCTGCGGGACATGAGCTCAGTAGTTGCGGACCCTGGGCTCTAGGGCATAGGCCCAATAGTTGTGACACATGGGTTTAGTTGCTTCAAGGCATGTGGGATCTTCCCAGACCAGGGATTGAACATGTGTCTCCTGCTTTGGCAAGGCAGATTCTTTACCACTGAGTCACCAGGGAAACTCTATATCTTTTTTTAAAAAATTATATTATGGAAAAGAAGAAAACATGAGAATTTTGTTTGAACTGCTAAATGTGGCAATATAGATAAGAGTATTTCTCCTTTTCAAACTGTTTCGTGGCATGAAGAGGAAAGGAGCATAAATTTAAATAAAATGGAAAGCCAGTAGGTGGACTTTGGTCCCTGGAGTTTATAAACAAAAGATGATGGGGGCAAATATGGTGTCAGTGTTTGCTTGTAACTTCAATAACAAGATATCAGCTATCTTGAAATAGTCAAATCTCTTTCCTTTAATGAGGTTCTTCCCTAGCTGACCAGGTTATATGAATGCCTGTCACATGGATTCATCTGCTTACACTATCTTGGCTTGGTAATTCTCTTTCTAAAGGTCTTTCTGTGTCTGTTATCTAGCACTACCTACCTTTCCAGTTTTCACTGATGCTAACGAAAGAATGGATTTGTTATGATTCTTGCAAAACTAGAAACTGATTCTAGATAACTTAGTAAGAAAAGGAAATCATTGAAAGAGTCTTGGGTTGCTGACAGCACTGGAGAGAAGGCCAAACAGCCAGATCCCAGCAAAGTCAAGGGAGGAATGCACAGCCAAGACCTTTTCGCAGGAACTGCCTCTTAGGACAGAAAAGAAGCATCTTTTTCTTAGATGTAGAAAAACATTCTACTTCTGCTTTTTTTTTACTGTGTCAAAGCCACTGACCATGTGGGTTGCAACAAATGGTGGAAAATTCTTAAAGAGATGGGAATACCAGACCACCTTATCTGCCTTCTGAGAAATCTGTATGCAGGTCAAGAAGCAACAGTTAAAACTGGACATGGAACAACAGACTGGTTCCAAATCAGGAAAGGAGTACATCAAGGCTGTATATTGTAACCCTGCTTATTTACTTATATGCAGAGAACATCATGCAAAATGCTGGACTGGAGGAAGCACAAGCTGAAACCAAAATTTCTGGGAGAAATATCAATAACCTCAGATATGCAGATGACACCACCCTCATGGCAGAAAGCAAAGAACGAAAGAGCCTCTTGATGAAAGTGAAAGGGGGGAGTGAAAAAGTTGGCTTAAAGCTTAACATTCAGAAAACTAAGAACCTGACATCCAGTCCCATCACTTCATGGCAAATAGATGGGGAAACAATGGAAAGAGTGAGAGACTTTATTTCTTTGGACTCCAAAATCACTGCAGATGGTGACTGCAGCCGTGAAATTAAAAGACACTTACTCCTTGGAAGAAAAGCTTTGGCCCACCTAGACAGCATATTAAAAGCAGAGACATTACTTTGCCAACAAAGGTCCATCTACTCAAAACTATGGTTTTTCCAGTAGTCATGTATGGATGTAAGAGTTGGACTATAAAGCTGAGGACCGAAGAATTGATGCTTTTGAACTGTGGTGTTGGAGAAGACTCTTGAGAGTCCCTTGGACTGCAAGGAGATCCAACCAGTCCATCCCAAAGGAAATCAGTCCTGAATATTGATTGAAAGGACTGGTGTTGAAGCTGAAACTCCAATACTTTGGCCACCTGATGCGAAGAACTTAGTCATTTGAAAAGACTCTGATGCTGGGAAAGATTGAAGGTGGGAGGAGAAGGGGATGACAGAGGATGAGATGATTGGATGGCATCATCTACTCCATTGACATGAGTTTGAGCAAGCTCTGAGAGTTGGTGATGGACAGGGAAGCCTGGCATGCTGCAGTCCATGGGGTCACAGAGTCAGACACAACTGAGCAACTGACCTGACTGAACTGCCTCTTAGGGCATCATTTCTATTGTTGTTGCCAACGCTGCTGGCAGACTCTGATCACAGCTTTCTGTGCTGCAGGACTCTTCCACCTCCAGGCCCTGGAATCTAGACTTTGTAGCTGTAGCTGCAGTAACTGAGAGCTCTCTGAGTCTACTTTGAGAGTCAAGAATTGGTAGAGGCATCTGCTTGGACAGTCCAGCTGCTGGGGCTAGGGGAAGTGTCATGTCTATTTCCCCTGGCTTCTGTAGCAGGTGTTGAAGCCTGACCTTTACTATCATTGATACTCTCCATTAGTGTCCAACAAAAAGCATCCATCAGAGAAGAAGCACTGAACAAACAAGTGGACAGGATAACTCAGAAAGCAAATGTCAGCCAGCAACTGTCTCAACCGCCCCTACTGTGCAATGGGCTCATGATAGCAGAGAGAGAGTTACACATGTATCCAACTGCACAGACTCTTTCATCAAATGCATGACTGCTGAATATCCACCCTGTTGGTATAGAGATGAATGCAGAGCCCCTGACCTGAAACCATTCCTTGAAAGGGCTCACCAGTCACTTGGTGGTAGGTGGATTACATTTTTGCTTTTGATATTTCAATCAGCACCACCACTCAAGGCCTAATCTACCAACATGGGATCCCATATAATATTACCTCAGCTCAAAGGATCCTCTTTATAGTATAGGGAGTGAGTTGGCAGGAAAATGGCAGTGGGACCCACTGACCCTGCCACATAACGTTCCATCTGGAAAATGCTGACCACTAAGAGTGCTAGGATGGCATTTGAAGCTGAGACACCAGTTTGGAGGTAACTGCCACAGACACACACACACACACACACACACACACAATGATGAGGCACTAAACTTCAAGGTGCAAATATACCCTAAACCAATGGCCAGTATGTCATGCTAAACTCAGTAAGTAGAATACATGAGCCTGGGAAACAAGATGTAGAAATCAGAAGGGCCCCACTTGACATCTTTTCCAAACTGATTTGGGAAATTTATAATTGCTATTCCTGTAGCGTTAGTCTCTGTGGGTCTGAATATCCTGGTTTCCCAATGGTCAATTTCACTATTCACATAGTAAAAGTACCACTAATTTTGAAGCTTCACCTGCACCCTGGTCATTTTAGGGTGCTTGCACAAATGGAGCAACAGCCACAAAAAGAGCACACCAACAAGAGTAACTGATGGATATTCCCTAAGATGCAGAGCTTATGCTACATAATGGAGATATATTTGGTTCTCGTGTGTTCTACTGAGGCATATATTAGCACTCTGTGCTGAATTTTAGCTGTATATGGGCAAGGGCAGCAACCACAGACTGTTTTGGCCACAGTCACCAGTGGCTCAGATCACCCCAGAGATGATGGTCTGGGACACTTAACTAGACCAGCCTAAGTATTAATAGAAAAGGATGGCAAATAATATCAGTGGGGGAGGAAGACAATTGAGCATCACTTACTGTCCCAGGACCAACTGCAACAGTGGACACTGTAGTTCATCCCATCAAATATTTTTGTAAATTTTCCCAGAAATTGTGATCAATGAGGACCCTGAAGAATCTATACCTAGACAGAGTGAAATTAATATAAGGAGCAAGTGGATTTGACCAGGGCATAAAGAGGACAGAGTGGGTGCTCTTAATGTCTCAGATCTCCTCTAGGGAGTTGGTGACCCAGTCACCATCCCTCTGCCTTATTGGCTGTTCAGTCTCCAAAGAATAGCCTATAGGAGCTACTTCAAGAAGCTATGCCCTCCCATCTCTTCTCCCCATAGTAGCAATGTGAAACCAATCACTGACTGATACAGAGTTCAAAAAGACAGTCCCCTTGTCTTGATGGGCTTCCCTGGTGGCTCAGATGGTAGAGAATCTCCCTGCAATGCCGGAGACCTGGGTTCGATCCCTGGGGAGTGGCAAGCCTCTCCAGTATTCTTGCCTGGAGAATCCCATGGACAGAGGAGCCTGGCAGGCTACAGCCCATGTGGTCACAAACAATCAGACACGACTGAGTGACTAACACTTTCACGTGTCCTGCTGTGGGATAAATGCTGTGGTGAAATTCATGCTCCAGAGCATCTCTTGGGATCAGCTCAAAGCTAAGCCTGTGCTGGGGCTTCATCCTTGCCTAACTTCCTCCCTTGTTCTGTCCTGCATGCTCAGGGAACCCTTTCCCTCTCCTGAGAGCACTCTCTTATCATATCTCTTACATAAGAACCCCCATCTCAAGTTCCACTTCTAGGGTGACCCCAAACAGTCACCATTCACGTTACTTTAAAAGACTTTCTGATTAATTACATTTTAATTCAGTTCAGTTCAGTTGCTCAGTCATGTCCAACTCTTTGCAACCCCATGAACCGCAGCACACCAGGCCTCCCTGTCCATCACCAACTCCCGGAGTTTACTCAAACTCATGTCCATTGAGTCAGTGATGCCATCCAACCATCTCATCCTCTGTCATCCCCTTCTCCTTCTGCCCTCAATCCTTCCCAGCATCACAGTCTCTTCAAATGAGTCAGCTCTTCATATTAGGTGGCCAAAGTATTGGAGTTTCAGCTTCAACATCAGTCCTTCCAATGAACACCCAGGACTGATCTCCTTTAGGATGGACTGGTTGGATGTCCTTACAGTCCAAGGGACTCTCAAGAGTCTTCTCCAACACCACAGTTCAAAAGTATCAATTCTTCAGTGCTCAGCTTTCTTTATAGTCCAACTCTCACATCCATACATGACCACTAGGAAAACCATAGCCTTGACTAGACGGACCTTTGTTGGCAAAGTAATGTCTCTGCTTTTTAATATGCTGTCTAGGTTGGTCATAACTTTCCTTCCAAGGAGTAAGTGTCTTTTAATTTCATGGCTGCAATCACCATCTGCAGTGATTTTGGAGCCCAAAAAAATAAAGTCAGCCACTGTTTCCCCATCTATTTGCCAAGAAGTGATGGGACCCGATGCCAGGTCCTTAGTTTTCTGAATGTTGAGTTTTAAGCCAACTTTTTCAGTCTCCTCTTTCACTTTCATCAAGAGGCTCTTTAGTTCTTCTTCACTTTCTACCATAAGGGTGGTGTCATCTGCATATCTGAGGTTACTGATATTTCTCCCAGCAATCTTGATTCCAGCTTGTGCTTCTTCCAGCCCAGCGTTTCTCATGATGTACTCGGCATATAAGTTAAATAAGCAGGGTGACAATATACAGCCTTGACGTACTCCTTTTCCTATTTGGAAGCAGTCTATTGTTCCATGTCCAATTTTAACTGTTGCCTCCTGACCTGCATACAGGTTTCTCAAGAGGCAGAGGAAACAGAGATCAAATTGCCAACATTTTAATTAGTGGCATTTTAATTGTGCTTCTATAAAGAGATACTTGTCACCCATTAAAACTGGTATATTTGCATCATTTTTTTTCTCCAGTTTTAAATTTTCTCTAGGGTATGCTTTGTGGAAAACATTTCTCAGAATGATTTGACACTCAAGAAAGAAAAAAAATTGGTAAAATATTTTGTATTAAGTGGCAGATTTGTGTTCAAATCCTGCTTCAGCCACGAATCATTAGTTAGGATCATCACTTAACTTTTCTGATCCCAGGTTTCTTACATATAAAATTTATTAGCACATGACTCATATATACATTGAAAGAATTAAATGATAGAAGGCCCTTAGCACAGTGTCAGGCACAAAGTCAATCAGGACAAGTAAATAAATACAAGTAAATGCCTTGGGTTACAGGGGGCAAGAGAGGACTGTTTACTCTTATTTAGCAACAGAAACCTTTCTCTTTTTAAATACAACCCAGAAAAACTCCATGAGTTGCATTTTACAAAATACTGATTCAGTAAAATTGAACCATGCTTACTCATCACAAAGTGGAGAGTGATATCTGAAGAATTTGAACTGGGTAAACAATTAAGCAAGATAACTTTGGACAAATATCCCTATTGACAATCCAGAGATCTCTGCATTTAAAAAAAGAATTATTATTTTAATTCTAGGAAAATAAGCATCTGCCTTGCTAGTGTTTTCCAAATCAACATCAATTTTCTACCTTGGCCGCATAATATTCTGACAAAAATACTCTTGACTTTTGTTTACTTAATAACATGTTATGTGTTGATGTGAAAAACTGCAGTCCTCCTGCATCTCAGATCTGGGTGACACTACATTTACAGTATACCCTGAACTCTTGAGAGGAATCCCAGGGGACATGGAGGCCAGAGTAAGAGGCTCCACTCTCAGATAGGAGAGTTTGGCTCAAAAAAAAAAAAAAAAGGAGAGTTTGGCTTAAGATACAATATCAGGAAAAGCAGTTAGCCAGAACCCAAGACAGCCAGATGAAGGTTCTTGTGCTTTGTTTCATAGAGAAAGGGGACTTCAGACAATATTTTTTATGGAATTAAGACAATAAAAGATTTAGAAGAATAATGAATAATTTTTAGATAAGGAGATTCAATAGATATTGTATTCATTTCTTAGGGCTGCTATAACAAAACATCCCAGACTGGGTGGCATAAGTAACAGGCATTTATATTTCCATATAAATTTGTATTCTCATAGTTCTGGAGGCCAAACATCTAAGATATGAGCAGACTTAGTTTCTCCTGAGGCCTCTCTCCTTGGCTTGCAGATGGCTGCCTTCTCACTATGTCTTCCTATGGCCTTTTCTCTGTGTATACCCATCCCTGGGGTTTATTCTTTCTCCTATGAGGACATCAGACATATTAGATTAGTGCTCCATTCTTATAACCTTCATTAATTGCCTCCGTAAAGCTTTCATTTCCATTTCTAAGGTACTGGAGATTAGGTTTCAACATATCACTTTGGAAGGAACACAATTAGGCCCATAACAGATATTAATGTAGATCAAACATATTTTTTGATGTACTGCCAAAAATTCTATCTCCTGAAAAATATTTATTAACCTTGAACTCAGACTATAAATATTTACTTCTGTGGTGTATGAAGTACATGATTTTCCTTCTGCACTCCTAGGAAAATGCTATCATTATCTTCATTTGAAATAATTGTCTTAATATCATTTAGGAGACAGTGCATTTCCTGTCTCACACAGGCTTCCCCCAAAGGCTATACGGATCAGATTTATTTATTTCTATGTGGAGGAAGGGGGCTTCCCTGATGGCTCAGTGGTAAAGAACCCACTTTCCAAGGCAGGAGATGTGGGTTCGATCCCTGGGTCAGGAATATCCCCTAGAGAAGTAAATGACAACCCACTCTGGTGTTCTTGCCGAGGAAATGGCAAGGACAGAGGAACCTGGAGGTTTTCCATGGGGAGGGGGGAATCATTGGATATGACTTAGTGACTAAACAACACTAACAGTGTGGAGGAAGAGCCAATCTGGATTCTAAGAATCAGAATTCTAGTCATGGTTTTACCTCTATCTAGTTGGATAAGATAAGGAAAGTTACCCTGCCTCTTTAGGGCAAGGCAAAGTCACCCTGCAGCATTCACTTGGGAAGGAGACTCCCTTTCACCATTTTTTACTTAGGTTCAAAATATTACAAAGATCTTTGGTGCATTACTATTTTCACGCAGTTCCTTTGTCATCATACCTAACATTTGGATGGCATACAAAGCAGCAAAGCAGATTACTATGGCAAGAGTCCAGGCTCCTTCCTAAACAAACAACTTAAATGAGACTCTGATTTCAACAGAGAGAAAAAGTAAAAACACAAAGGTTTTTTTTTTTTTTTTTAATTGGCAGGGATGTGGTGGGTTATTGTTCTGTTTCCTGTTTCTTTAAAGGGGAGACTATCTCTTCCAAGTTTTTCTTTACTTTCCCTAGACGAATCACTGCAGGTTATCTGTCTTTGTGTGTGTGAGGTTTTTTGTTGGTGGTGGTGGTGGTGGTGGTGGTTTGGGTTTTTTGTCTTAAAAATGAACATTTAAAAAAAAAAGAAACAAACAAAAATGAACATTTATTTTTCACAGTTCTGGAGGCTGGGAAGTCCAAGATGAAGGTTTTGGCTGACTTGGTGTCTGGTGAGGGTGTTCTTGGTTTGAGGACACACCCTCTTGCTGTGTCCTCACATAGTACAGAGAAAGGTCATCTTTCTCAACACTGTGTTTCAGATGTACATCAAAGTGATTCAGTTATACATATATATTTTTTTTCCTGAATCTTTTTCACTACGCATTATTATAAGATACTGAATAGAATTCCCTGTGCTATGCAGTAAAACCTCCTTGTTTATCTATTTTGTACAGAGGGTTGTGTGTGTGTTAACCTCATATTCCTAATTTATCCTCCCTACCTCTTTTCCCTTTGGTAACCACACGTTTGTTTCCTATGTCTGTGAGTCTGTTTTGTGTATTCACATGTAAAATAGTTTAGATTTCACATATAAGTGGGCTTCCCTTGTGGCTCAGCTGGTAAAGAATCCACCTGCAATGCAGGAGACCTGGGTTTGATCCCTCGGGTGGGAAGATCCCCTGGAGAAGGGAAAGGCTACCCGCTCCAGTATTTTGGCCTGGAGAATTCCATGGACTGTATAGTCCATGGGGTAGCAAAGAGTCAGACACAACTGAGCAACATTCAGTTTCACATATAAGTGCTATCGTACAATATTTATATGATACACTACATACAACATTTGTCTTTCTCTAACTTCGTATGATAATCTCTAGGTCCATTCATATTGCTGAAATGGCATTATTTCATTCATTTTTATGGCTGAGTAATAGTCTGTTGTATATATGTACTGCATCTTATTTATCCATTCTTCCATTGACAGACCCTTGGGTTGCTTCCATGTCTTCCATGTCTTATGTGCTGCAATGAACAGTGGGGTGCATGTATCTTTTCAAGTTAGATTGTTATCTTTTCTGGTTATATGCTAAGGAATGACATTGCTGAATCATATGGTAACTCTTTTTCGTTTAAGAAAACTCTATAGTGTTCTCTATGGTGGCTGCACAAATTTAGTTTCCCACCAACAGGGTAGGGGTGTACCCATTTCTCCACACCCTCTCCAGGATTTGTTATTTGTTCACCTTTTAACGATGGTCTTTCCGACCAGTGTGAGACGGCACTTCATTATAGTTTTGATTTGCATTTATCTAATAATTGGTGATGTTCAGTATCTTTTCATGTGCCTGTTGGCCATCTTTATGTCGTCTTTGGAGAAATGTCTATTTAGGTCTTCCATCCATATTTTGATTGGGTCATTTGTTTTTTTGATATTGGGCTGAATAAGCTGTTTGCATATTTTCGAGATTAATTCTTTGTCAGTTGCTTTGTTTGCAAATATTTACTCCCATTCTGTAGATTTTCTTTTCATTTTGTTTATGGTTTCGTTTGCTCTTCATTTAAAGTTTTTCTTGTATTTTGAGGGAGGTCTGGGGCTTCCCATGTGGCGCTAGTGGTAAAGAAATCACCTGTCAATGCAGGAGATGCAAGAGACACAGGTTCGTTCCCTAGGTTGAGAAAATCCCCTGGAGCAGGAAGTGGTTACCCACTCTGGTATTTTTGCCTGAAAAATTCCATTCACAGAGGAGCCTGGTGTATTATGGTCCATAGGACCTCAAAGAGTCAGACACAACTGAGCATAAAGTTCTGCTATAAACACCCATCTTAAAACTGCTTTTGCTGCATCCCATGAATTTTTTATGGTGGTATTTTCAATGTCGTTTGTCTCAAGGTATCTTCTGATTTCCACATTGACCCATTAGTATTTTAGTAGCATGTTGTTTAGTCTCCATGTAATCTTTTCTTTTCTCATTTTTCTTTCTATGATGGATTTCTAGTTGCATACTCTTGTGATCTCTTCCTGGAATTCCTATTTTGTATAGATTGGCATGTTTTTTAAAAAGTGGAGTCATAGTTGGCATACAATACTGTATAAGTTTCAGGAGGTTATCTGTGTTTTGACAGCCTTCTGATGGGCAGGGTATAGAGAGCTGTTGTATGGCAATTCATCAAATATGAGGGCCTAAAAGGGGGCGCTTTTTCAAATAAGGGACAAAAACACAAACACCTGAGATAATGAAAATTTGTTGACCAAATCCAAATATAGTCAAATGTAGCACTGTGTCATTGCCATGTCTCCCCAGCTAAAGTATGTGTTATTCCCCATCAGACAGTGATGCATGGTTCTTTGCATTTCCTCTAAACCCCAGGCAACTGCTGGGTTCATGTAATACTCTATAAATACTTGTATATCACAATGCCATTATTCTAAAATGATGGTAGAGGCTAAGAGCATTAAAATCCTCAAAAAAGGACATGTATTAATTTAATAACCACAGAACCATGTAAAATTGTTTTAAAAGATTAATGTAGTTTGGCAATAATTGGTATATCCACTGGTATCATGAAGAAAAGCAACCATGTTATTATACAGCATACTGCGATATAGAATATAATACACCTTTTGGATCTAGAGAGAACCACAGGGATGATCTAGTACTAACTCCTAATTCTGAAGTTAAGAAAACCAAAGAAAAGACAAGAATATCCAAGACTATCTTGAAGAAGGTGAGAGGGAGTTCTATCAAAGACAATGTGGCATTCCCATGGCAATAAACAAATAGATCAAGGAACAAAACTGGGAACTCGAAAGACTTATACATATAAAGATGCTTAGTATGTGACAGACTTAGTATTTGAGATAGATGGGAAAAGTGTGGATTTATCAATAAAAGATTATGAGACAGTTGGCTATCCATATAAAAGGAACTGAGACATCCTACCACACACCATACCAAGAAATAATAATGTGTGTACTTAGTTGCTCAGTTCTGTCTGACTTTTTGCAATCCCATGGACTATAGCCCACCAGACTCCTCTGTCCATGGGGATTCTCCAGGCAAGAATACTGAGATGGGTTGCCATGCCAGTCTCCAGGGGATCTTCCCAACCCAGGGATCAATCCTAGGTCTCCAACATTGCAGGCGGATTCATTATTGTCTGAGCCACCAGGGAAGCCCCAAAATAATAATAGTAATAAATCCCAGGTGATTGAAAGCATAAATATCAAGACCTAAGTAAATGGCATTTCATACCATAGTCACAATTTGCAGATGGAGAAGGTTTCTTAAATAAGACATAAAACACAAACCATAATGGATTTCATGAGCCATTAAGAATAAAATAATCCCACAGAAAGAGAATGTTAAAAAATAAACTTGAACAGTCACTGCACAGAAGATGGATCTGTAAATGAATAATAGCATATCAAGAGATACTAAGTGTTATTGTAAAGAAATGCCTTTTATGTCACAATAGCTTCCCATTATACATCAAACAGACTGATAAAAAGGACTCATACAATGTCAAGTATTGGTGAACTTTCAGTAAGTCTTTTGCTTAAGAAGGAATTACCAATTGGTACTAGCATTTGGAAACTTTCCCTGTTAAAGTGACATGAACATAGCCTATAATACAGTACAGATAAATGGGCATGTGCATCAGAGCACGTGTGCATAAGAATGTTCATGGCAGCACTCTCAAAAACAACCCCAAAGCCTTTTAACAATTAAGTGGATAAATCATCGAATTTTTACGTAATGGAATATTTTAAAGTGGTGAGAATTTTATCAAATTGCAGCTTCATAGATCACTATGAATGAACCTTAAACATAAGATTGAATTTTAAAAAAAACTCACAAAAGAACATTTAATATATGATTCCGTGTACATAGAATTCAGGGCATCCCTGGTAGGTCAGCTGGTAAAGAATCTGCCTACAATGCAGGAGACCCTGGTTCAATGCCTGGGTTGGGAAGATCCCCTGGGGAAGTGATAGGCTACCCTCTTCAGTATTCTGGCCTGGAGAATTCCATGGACTGTATAGTCCATAGGGTTGCAGAGACTTTCTCTTTCTACATAGAAATCAGGCAGTAAAACTGCATATTTTTTAAAGCAAGAAACTAAGTATCACATAAGTCAAGATAGCTATTTTCTCTGGGAGCAGTGAGAGCACCTGGAGTATCCAAGTTACTGGACAAGGCAATAGACCTTTATAGAAAAATGTTTAATACCCAGGAGACTTGTTTATATGAGGAATAACCGCCCACATCTTTCTACAGACAATGGGAAAAGAGACAAACTTCTGGGAAAGCAACTAAGACCAGGAATCCATCCAGTTGTTTAAAACTGCTGATCAAATCTGAACTGACAAACACTTTTTTAATAGAAACCATTTTGATGTTAAAATACATTAAATGATCAGATCTGTTACACAACTAACATGAACACATATGTCCACATTAAAAAAAAAACTGCATACCAATAAAAAAATAAAATACATTAAATGGAATCATAGACTAAAGATATTCTGGGAAGAGATTACTATTACCAAGTTGCTCTTTTTCCTAACACCCTTCCACAACGTTGCCGTCCCTAATCACTGAGGCCTAAGCCGACATGGTTTTCGTTCATTCCTTTCCTTTATCTTCCTTCATTTTATAGGTGGTTAACATACAAGATTATATTCAGTAAATTTGGAAATTATTTTAATCCCACCAATAACCCTTGTCTTTGATCAGTGGAAAAACAAGCTGATTAGCTCAGATATAAATACACTTTCCAACAAAAACAAATATGTGTCCCATTGCTTGCTTAGCAGGACTTTTTTTGTTTCATAAAACATGTAGTTTTATAACATCCAATTTTTCAAAGTTTTACTGAGAAATAATTGACACACATCACTGTATAAATTTAAGGCATGCAGTGTGATGGTTTAATTTATATATACTATAAAATAATTACTATAATATGTTCTGTTAACATAGACCTTGTCATACAGATACAAAAAAAGGATAGGGTTAAAAAAAAGAAACAAAAATCTTTCCCTGTAATGAGTGACAACTCTTAAGATTCACTCTTTTAACTACTTTCCTATATGTCATACAGCAGAGTTAGCTCTAGTCATCAAGTTATACATTTCACCCCTTGTACTTATTTATAACTCCAAGTTTATGTTTTCTAACCACCTTCTCCCAATTCCCTCTCTCTATATCCTCCTCTTCTGGTAACCACAAATCTCATCTCATTCTCTATGAGCTTTTTTTTTTTTAAGATTCTATATATAAGTGAGATCATACAGTACTTTTCTTTCTATATATGACAATCAGTTTTAATTAAAATAGAAATTTACTAAAGTAGACTAAACATAATGTGGATAAAATATAGACATTTTATGTTG
This sequence comes from Muntiacus reevesi, assembly GCF_963930625.1. NCBI lineage: Eukaryota > Metazoa > Chordata > Mammalia > Artiodactyla > Cervidae > Muntiacus > Muntiacus reevesi. The sequence continues at coordinate 71,940,800 of NC_089256.1, forward strand.
CTTTTAAAAGAAATGACATTTATGTGTTCATAAGTGAAACAAAATACAGTAATATCTGGTGTGTTTTACTCCTTGATACAATTGGTATAGAACATGATTTTCTTCCACTGAATATGTAAGGTAAGCATGACTATTTCTGTCTGTACCAAGGTGAGAATATTAAATAATCTCCTCTGAACTGAGAAGGGAATTTGAGACTGAAAAATGAACAGGCCATTCCATAAGTGCAATTTTGGAGTTTATTATGAGTAACTTAGGTGCAGGCAGGATGGAGCAGAAGACGATCCAGAGGTATTCACAGCTGCATTCCATGTCTTTGAAAGAGATACAAGGGTATTCCAAGAGGCTGAAACTAAAGATAGAATCTAACTACCAATGAGAGTCAGAAGCACCCCCACCTCCGGCAGGGTGTCTCATAACCATTAATCATCTGCATCAGCTAAAGGAATTTTTCCAGATTTCATATCAGATGAAAGCAAGGGTAGAAGTTGATAGGTCACATCTCCAGCTTGGGAGCTTCCCTGCAGCTAGTCTAAAGCTCAAGCATGAGAAGAAAAAGGGAGAGGTAGGACTTTGGGTCTCATGTGGGGCTAACAATATGAGGTTGTCACCCATACATATCCCAGGACCTGAAAAAGTGAAGTGAAAGTGAAAGTTACTCAGTCATGTCTGACTCATTGTGACCCCATGGAATTCTCTAGGCCAGAATACTGGAGTGGGTAGCCATTCCTTTCTCTAGGGGATATTCCCAAACCAGGGATCAAACCCAGGTCTCCCGCATTGCAGGCAGATACTTTACCAGCTGAACCACAAGGAAAGCCCAAGAATACTGGAGTGGGTAGCGTATCCCTTCTCCAAGGGATCTTCCGGACCCAGAAGTCGAACCAAGGTGTCCTGCATTGCAGGCAGATTCTTTACCAACTGAGCTATCAGGGAAGCCCCAGGGAGCTGAAAGGTCTATTTTAACCTATTTCTAGTCTTGTTCCAAAACACCTGATGTTTGTCAAAGATGTTTATCAATTACACCTCAGAGGAAACTTGACAGTCAACTGCCCTGAATGGATCCAACATAACTGCAAGAGCAGTTCCTGTGCAGAGAAAAACCGGGTGTCTCCTCAAAGCCCCTTTGCTTCATTATCATGCTAAGAAATCTGATCAAAGGGCCTATACTTTTCTAGGCACATAGAGTGCCTAATGCAAGGGAGCCTGAGGGACCGTGATGCCCTAGCTACTCATGGAAACCTCTGCCCTTTCCCTCAGCTTCTGATGATGCACCTGCCTTTCACTGCTTAGAATCTGCACCCCCACCCCACCCCCACTTTCCTCCCTTTGGGGAGAAGATAGCTATAGAGCATGAGCTTTCCCTTCTCCATCCTTGATCAGTGAATAAAGTTTCCGCTCTGCATTGCTGAACCCGGTCTCATGTAACTGGTGGGAGCTACACCAGGCAAGGGAAGAGCCCAGCTGGGGTCTTCTTGATCCAGGAGGATCGGGGACAGAGTCAGTGTGATTCAGTCACCCACAGTCATTCCAGACAATGCATTCTTCAGTGATGGCGCAGTCTTGATATTATCAAAAGAAATGTCTATTTGCCCCCATCTTTAGAGCTACTTTACTACTATTCCTAGAAACTGATTTTACAATCACTGGATTGCTTTCACGGAGAGATTAACCACAACCCACCCTGTAAAGGACTCAGTCACACCTTATCATTTTATTTGCCCCAATTTTGCTGCAAAGACTCCTGCTACTGTGACAAATAAGACTACTAATGGCTGGAGTCACATTATGACTTTCCTCGGCCCCAGTGCTTCTGCTTTCCCAGGCTCCTTATTTTATATTAAAAAACATGGTTTATGATCATATTAGTAAAAAGACATATTATAACCCAAGTGGATTCATTATTATCATATTCATATTTTTCCTTCCAATTCTAAAAGAAAACATTTTCCCAGGCGCTTCAAAGTTGTGTGGTCCTTAGGTACTATGCCTGCTGTGGCTGGTAGCTAAGAAAGCCCTGCTAAAAGCCCTGAGTCCTTGTAAGTACCAGGCATTGTGCTAACTTAGTTATATGCTTTGTCTTACTTAACCTCCACACAATTCACATGACATAAATATTAGCATTATTCCCACTTCATAGATGAGAAAACTACAACCTAAAGAAGTCCCAGAAGGTACTTCCCCAGGGGCACAGTGGATTGTTATCCTCCTGCCAATGCAGGGGACATGGTTTTGATCCCTGATCTGGGAGGATTTCACATACCAGGGGGCAACTAAGCCCATGTGCCACAGCTACTGGAGCCTGCATGCCTAGAGCCTGTGCTCTACAACAAGAGAGAAGTCACTGCAGTGAGAAACCTGAGTGCCGCAGCAAAGGGTCAGTTCAGTTCAGTTGCTCAGTCGTGTCCGAATCTTTGCGACCCCATGAATCGCAGCACATCAGGCCTCCCTGTCCTTCATCAACTCCCAGAGTTTACTCAAACTCATGTCCATCGAGTCGGTGACGCCATCCAGCCATCTCATCCTCTGTCGTCCCCTTCTCCTCCTGCCCCCAATCCCTCCCAGCATCAGGGTCTTTTCCAATGAGTCAACTCTTCTCATGAGGTGGCCAAAGTATTGGAGTTGCAGCTTCAGCATCAGTCCTTCCAATGAACACCCAGGACTGATCTCTTTTAGGATGGACTGGTTGGATCTCCTTGCAGTCCAAGAGACTCTCAAGAGTCTTCTCCAAAACCACAGTTCAAAAGCATCAATTTTTTGGCGCTCAGCTGTCTTCACAGTCCAACTCTCACATCCATACATGACCACTGGAAAAACCATAGCCTTGACCAGATGGACCTTTGTTGGCAAAGTAACATCTCTGCTTTTTAATACTCTGTCTAGGTTGGTCATAACTTTCCTTCCAAGGAGTAAGCGTCTTTTAATTTCATGGCTACAGTCACCACCTGCAGTGATTTTGGAGCCCCCACTTATTGCAACTAGAGGAAGCCAGCACAAAGCAACAAAGACCGAGTGCTGCCAAAAATAAATAATAATTTTTTTTTTAAAGTCCTAGAGGGGGAGGGAAGTGGGAGGTGGGTTCAGGATGGGGAACACATGTAAATCCATGGCTGATTCATGTCAGTGTATGGCAAAAACCACTACAATATTGTAAAGTAATTAGCCTCCAAGTAATAAAAATAACTGGGGGGAAAAAAAAGTCCTAGAGGAAGTAACCACAGGGCCCTGAATCAAACCCAGAATCTCCTGTTGTCAAAATCCATGGTCTTTATCACTACACCAGATGACCATCCAGGATCTGAAATTTCAATAGTTTACTAACTCAGGGAGTGACCTGGTTAGATCAACAATGAGGCACCAAACAAGCTGTTTACTTCACTTCTGAGATCAAACTCTATGCCAACTTCTTTACCAGCTATAAAACCCTGCATTAACCAAACACAGGCTGACTGCCAGTGATGCAGATACTGGATACAATTCATGTGCCATCAGCCTGGCTTTTCAGACAGCAGAAGTCTTCCCTGAGAGACAAAGTTGCTGCATTTTATAATAATCTCAGAACTGATAGTATCTTACAAATAAATACTCCTCAGATATTCTAAATTAATTTCACTTTGGAAAACAAAGACACTTTTAATGTGCAGTCATGGGATTCCAGGCATCCCTCTTCCCATCCCCTCTTGGAGGTCTTCACGTCATTGCTTGCTGAATGATTCTTAGTCAAGAAGAGGAACTGGTCCCTGTGCAGAGCTACCTGGTGGGAGAAGTCAGAGAGGAGTTCATGAAAAAGAGAGGAAAAGAAACCTCCTGGGAAACAATAAATTGGCTGCCATAATCCAAAAGAAATAAGACTGTGATCCTCTTCACTCAAGGGGCAAGCTAAATAACAGCCCTAGTCTCCATGGGTATGTCTGACAGACTGATTAACCTTGCTCCCCAACTGGACATAGTGACCTCCATTAGTTAGATAATGGAGGTGCAAACAGATCAAGCATCTTTATTTAATCCTGGCCAATTACACAGCCCTATTTTCCTCTGTGTTCAGTAGAAGTGACCTAAAAGCCTTTGAGGCACAGTCAACAGGTGTCTGGATCTAACCATTTAAAATTTATTCTTCTTGTACATTTTGCTGTGGAGAAAATATCCTTCAGCTCAAAGACTACCATTTTACAGACAGGCAAAGGTTGTTTACCCAGACTCTTGAATGCAGAGAGGAAGATTATTTTCTCATTGGTGTTTGTAGTAGAATTTCCTCTTTTAGACAATACCAGATGTAGTGGTGGGACTGGATGACCTGACCTTAGTTTTTTGAAAATTGAGTTCCAAGCCAGCTTTTTCACTCTCCTCTTTCAACTTCATCAAGAGGCTCTTTAGTTCCTCTGTGCTTTCTGCTATAAATGTACTGCCATCTGTATGTCTGAGATTATTGATACTTCACCCAGCAATCTTGATTCCAGCTTGAACCTCATCCAGCCTGGCATTTCACATGATGTACTCTGCACAGAAGTTAAATAGAGTAACAATATGATGTACTCCTTCCCCAATTTGAACCAATCTGTTGTTCTATGTCCAGTTCTAACTGTTGCTTCTTGACCTGCATACAGGTTTCTCAGGAGGCAGGTAAGGAGGTCTGGTATTTCCATCTCTTTTAAGAATTTTCCATAGCTTGTTGTGATCCCATAGTTAAAGGATTTAGCATAGTCAATAAAGCAGAAGTAGATGTTTTTCTGGAACTTTCTTGCTTTTTTGATGGTCCAACAGATGTTGGCAATTTGATCTCTGCTTACTCTGCCTTTTCTAAATCCAGAGTGTACATCTGGAAGTTCTTGGTTTATGTATTGTTGAAGCCTAGCTTGAAGGATTTTGAGCTTTGCCTTGCTAGCATGTGAAATGAGAGTAGTTGTGTAGTAGTTTGAACATTCTTTTAGCATTGCCTTTCTTAAACATTTATTTAGTGCCACCTTAATGCTGAGATCAATACCAAAAGTCTCAGCCCTCAAGCAATCTCACAACCTGTCTAGCAGATATTCAAGGCTTGATTCTGCCTTCCCATGATAGAACAGAAAAGGGGCAGGAACTAATGTACTGAAAAGTCACACTAGCCCCAAACCTCCTTTCCTACACTTACATGCTTGTCATCAACTTAAAAAAAACTTCCTGGTCTTAGATTCTCCACCAGCTTTTCCTGGGACACTGCCCAGCTGTGGTATCTGGGACCTCGTGTAGGCGGAACTGTCACATGGGATGTGTTATGGAAATTTCTCACCCTCTCCAGCACTGTTCCCTTTCCCTGACTGAACTTTCAGGCTTGCACTCCAGGGCCAGGGCTGCCAACGAGGCACACCTCCTCCAGGAAGCCCTCTCAGCATCCACACATGCCCACTCCCTTGCTCCACCAGTGCCACAGCATGGGGCTTCTGCCAGTCCTTTTGTCTCTTTCTCTCTCTCTCTCTTTTCATCCCTTCATAAGAACAGGTACTGCTTATTGAGTGCTAAAACTCATAGCACTGGAAACCAAAGACACTAGAATGGGTCTCTGACTATATAGGAGACAATCTTGTGAGGGAATCCAACCTATGATGAGTTTCAAATGCAATAAAGTGACAGATTTCTTGAAAACTAAGAGACAAAGAATGAAGCAAGGATTCTACAGGTATGGGTAGAAGGATAGAAAACTGTTCCTACAGCAGTACGGAGGTTCTTTTAAAAAAATACAAAAAATAGAGTTACCATATGACCCTGCAATCCTAATACTGAGCACACCTCTGGAGAAAAACATGGTCCGAAAGGATACAAGCACCTCAATGTTCATTGCAGCACTATTTACAATAGGCAAGACATAGAAGCAAGCTAAATGTCCATCGACAGAGGAATGGATAAAGATGTGGTGTGTATATACAGTTTTACAGTTCTCAACACACACACACACACACACACACACACACACACACACAGAATGGCATACTACCCAGCCATTAAAAAGAATGAAATAATGCCGTTTGCAGTGGCATGGATGGACCTAGAGATTTTACTGAGGGAATTAAGTCAGACAGAGAAAGATAAATATCATATGATATTGCTTATATGGGAAATCTAAAAAAAAAAATAGAAATGAACTTATTTACAAAGCAGACTCACAGACTTTAGGGAACAAAATTATGGTTGGTGGGGGAGGGATAGTTTGGGACTTTGGGATTGACATGTATACACTGCTGTATATAAAATAGATAACCAACAAGGACTTACTGTATAGCACAGGGGGCTCTACTCAATTTTAGGTAAAAATCTAAATGGGATAAGAATTTGAAAAAGAGCAGATACATGTGTATGCATAACTGAATCACTTTTCTGGACACCTGAAACTAACACAACATTGTCAATCACTTGTAGTCTGATAGAAAATAGAGTTAAAAACCGTTCCCCCAGGAGTTTACACTTGCATTGCCTTCTGCCTCCTCCCATCAAGTAAACTTCCTGGTCCTTGTTTATCACAGAGTCGGACACAACTGAAGTGACTTAGCAGTGGGGTTAAACTTACTGAACCTGTCAGTGTTCTGAGCTGCAGGGCTAAAGGCAGAAAGCCTGGAAGAAGGGGGGGAAACCACTCATATATCTCATTTGCATCCTTGGACCTACCCTGAATGCCACACAGCTGCTAGAAATAAAGCTTTCCAGAAGAGAAACTTCCATCAGGAAAGTTAACAGACCTGCCCAGAGTACACATAGCTCCTTCTGAAAGGCATGACCAAACACAGTGAGACATGGAGTGTTTCCTGCGTATCAGTAGACAAAGGATGTCACAGTCAGCAGCAGCTGCAGCCACCATGGATGGTGAGGCGTCGAGCCCTGAGGAAACTCCAGCTGTGAAAACACAGAATACTTGCCTCTTATAGCTGAGGTGCATACCAAAGGAATGATTTCAATGAGCCTAGACTCTTGTGTCTTCCCATACATAGAAAAGTACTAAATTCTTTAACTTGGGATATCTGGTTTTCTTTAATTAACAATCACCTTTTGATGTTCTGACTACCTGCCCTTTGTTGTAAAACTTCTATACAACTTGGGTCCCCGCCCCCCTGCCCCTTACTTGCCTTCTCGGAGCAGTTTACTCTGGGTTATTTGAGATGCTGTCTCCCAGGCTTGATGATGATGAAAGTCGCGCAGTCGTGTCTGACTCTTTGCGACCTCATGGACTATACACTCTATGGAATTATCCAGGCTAGAATACTGGAGTGGGTAGCCTTTCCCTTCTCCAGGGGATCTTCCCAACCCAGAGATTGAACTCAGGTCTCCCACATTGCAGGTGGATTCTTTACCAGCTAAGCCACAAGGGAAGCCCTTCCCAGATTTGAAGTCCTAAAAATTCCCACTCACTCAGTAAAATGTAACTCTCAACTTTTAGGTTGTAAATACTTTTTTATGTCCATAATGTCTAAACAATCTTACAGGACTACTTACCTTCTTTTACCCTCCAAGCTCACTCTACTCGCTGCATGACAGGCCAATGAATCCAAGACAAGGTGTTGAGGCAAGGAATATTTATTCTTAATATTAACTTTATTTGAAGAGCCGGCAGATCAAGAAGGCATCTTCCCTGGGTCTTGATGCTAGGTTATTTTATGGATCACAGAAAGGGGAGGTGAGGAAAGAAAGTAGAAAGGCCTTTTAATCTTGTAATATCTCCTAGAATGGCAAGCCTCAGGCAGGGGGATGTGTTTGTCTCTTCTTTCTTATAGTCATTCACAGCGGGCAGGGGCGGATTATCTCCCTGTGAGCTAAACCAAGGCACTTTAGTTTAAAGGTCAGGCAGGGGAGCAGGATTTTCTGAGGCAGGCCATTGTGTATGATTACAATAACAAAAGCAGCAAAAAACAAGGATCAAAGTCAAAGAAACAGATCCAGCATGGAGTCAAAATTGACTCTTGTTACACGAGTCTGCGGCTCTTCTGCTCTGAAATGGGGAAAGAAGACAGCTGTAGCCTGGGGAGTTAGGGGCATGGCAGGGTTCAAACTTCCCACAGGAGTGACAGCATGGGGTCCAGGCTGGGGTCTGTACCTTGTGTGGGTGGGGAAGGTGAAGCATAGAACTACTTCCAACAGGTCCTGATAGTTTCACTTTCACATTGTTTCTGCTTTTATCCTATAGGTATTCCCTGGTAGCTCAGTTGGTAAAGAATCTGCCTGCAGTGCAGGAGACCTAGGTTCGATCCCTGGATCAGGAAGATCCCCTAGAGAAGGAAATGGCAATTCACTCCAGTATTCTTGCCTGGAAAATCCCATGGACAGAGGAACCTGGCAGAACAGTCTGTTGGGTTGCAAAAGTCAGACATGACTTAGCAACTAAACCACATACCAAACCACTGCTTTTATCTCTTTAAACATACATTACTATTTAACAAGAACCAAGTTTCTTTAAAATTAGTGTGAAGGGCTACTGTACATAAAATAGAAAACCAACTAGGTCCCTACTATATAGCAGAGGAAAATAATCTTTAAAAATATATATGTAAATATATACATTTATAAATATATATACTAACATATATATATAGGGCTTCCCTAGTGGCTCAGAGGTTAAAGCATCTGCATGCAATGCAGGAAACCTGAGTTTGATCCCTGGGTTGGGAAGATCCCCTGGAGAAGGAAATGGCAACCCACTCCAGTATTCTTGCCTGGAGAATCCCATGGACGGAGGAGCCTGGTAGGTTACAGTCCATGGGGTCGCAAAGGGTTGGACACGACTGAGCAACCTCACATCATCATCATCATCAACATATATATATAGTCATTGTTGTTGTTCAGTTGCTCAGTCATGTCTGACTCTTTGTGACCCCATGGACTGCAGCACGCCAGGCTTCCCTGTCCAGTCATCACTTCCCGGAGTTGCTCAAACTCATGTCCGTTGAGTCAGTGATGCCTTCCAATCATCTCCTCCTCTGTTTTCCACTTCTCCTCCTGCCTCAATCCTTCCCAGGGTCTTTCCCAATGAGTTGGCTCTTCTTATCAGGTGGCCAAAGTATTGGAGCTTCAGCTTCAGCATCAGTCCTTCCAATGAATAATGAATATTCAGAATTGCTTTCCTTTAGGATTGACTGGTTTGATCTCCTTGCAGTCCAAGGGACTCTCAAAAGTCTTCAACACCATAGTTCAAAAACATAAACTTTTTGCTGCTCAGTCTTCTTTATGGTCCAACTCTCACATCCATACATGACTACTGACTACTGACTAGCTTTGACTATATGGACCTTTGTTGGCAAAGTGATATCTCTGCTCTTTAATATGCTGTCTAGGTTGGTCATAGCTTTTCTTTCAAGGAGCAAGCATACAAGTATGAATAACTGAATCATTTTGTTGTACACCTTAAACTAACAACATTATAAATCAATTGTTCAATAAAAAGAAAATATATATATTAAAAAATTAGTATGCAGAACCCACACACCTTTACAGAGCCCCTTATGGATACATATTACCTTTTAGTGTCTCATGGGCACATTCCCATGTGGTCTTTCCATGTCCTACATAGTCTGTTTATCCATTATCCATGTGTTCCTCTGTGTTCCACTAATGTCTGCTGTGAACAATTCCATGTGCCTCTTCAGTGTCCAGTTGGACAGGTGTTTTCCTTTTGTCTCATCCAATTTTTGTAGCCATCCATTATCCCGTGTGGATGTTCCCATGATCCTTCTTGTGTTGCATGTGGACGTATGAATACTCCTTGAGTAATGCAGAGTCCACTAGTGGACCCCAGCATGAAAGCTGCAGGCCCTGGAGGGTTACAGAGCCTCAAGGGGTCCTTGGGTGCATATACATACAGGGGAAAATTTGTGAATGGTTAAAAATGGCTCCTTTCTTTTAAAAAACTTTTTATTTTGTGTTGGGGTATGACCGATCAACAATGGTGTGATAGTTGTAGGCGAACAGTGAAAGGACTCAGTCGTATGTATACATGTATCCATTCTCCCCCAGACTCCCCTCACGCCCAGGCTGCTCCATAACGTTGAGCAAAGTTTCATGTGCCATACAGTAGGACTTTGTTGGTTACCCATTTTAAATAAAGCAGTGTGTACATTTTGATCCCAAATTCCCTAACTATCCCTTCCCCACATACTTCTCTCAGCAACCATAACGTCATTCTTTCAGTTTGCGACTCTGCTTCTGTTTTATAAATAAGTTTCTGTGTATCATTTCTGTTTAGATTCCACCTATAAGGGATGTCACATGATATTTGTCCTTCTCTGTCTGACTTACTTCACTCAGTATGCCAATCTCTAGGTCTATCCATGTTGCTCCAAATAATATTATTTCATTCTTCTTATTGGTTGAGTAATAGTTCATTATATGCGTACTACATCTTCTTTATCCATTCTTCTGTCAATGGACATTTAGGTTGCTTCCATGTGTTGACTATTGTAAACAGTGCTGGAATGAATTTTGGGGTGCATCAGATCATCTTTTTCTCCAGATATATGCCCAGGAGTGGAATTACAGGGTCATATTACAGCTCTATTTTTAGTTTTTTAAGGAACCTCCATACTGTTCTCCATAGTAGCTATACCAATTTACATTCACTAATGTACATTCACTAATTTACATTCACTGCACATGTACCAACAATGTAGGAGGGTTCCCTTCTCTCCACACCCTCTCTAGCATTTATTGTCTGTGGCTTTTTTTGATGATAGCTATTAAAAATGACTCATCTTATTTAAAAAGCTTCTGCCTCAGAGCTACCTAGTAAATCTGTGTTTGTTTGTTTGTTTGTTTAAGTAGATTCCTAGAATTCATTCTAAACCTACTGAATCTGAATTACTAGAAATGAACCCAGGAATTTTCATTTTAAACATGTTCTAAGGTGCTATGGTCCGCATGTCTGTATGCCTCCCAAGTGCATATGTTGAAGCCTACTACCTAAAGCCATGGTACGAGGAGGTGGGCCTTTGGGAGGCCATTAGGCAGAGTCCTCATGAATAGAATTAGCATTTTTATAAAAGAGGCTCAAGTGAATTCTTTCCCAAAGAGGGAGTCACTTAGAGAGCCCCCTGTTCAGGCAATACTCAGCAGTCATGGAGGTGGGGTGAGCCCCATGGCCCCAGACAGATAGAGCCTCCAGGTCTGCAACAGGAGCTTCGGACACACCCCCGGGCACAGAGCCCACAGGGGCAGGACCACCCACAGCCACGAGGTCAGGGCCACCCAGAGCCTTGGCAGTCCAAGCTCTGCCCCAGTGCAGCCAGAAAGTACTGGATTTTAATTGGTATCTTAAAAAGGATGCTTTTGATGTGTAGTTTGAGTTGAGAACCACTAGTTGGCCCTCCTGTCTTCCATTATCTCTCCTCTCTATGGAACATCTTTTGCTTCCTCACAAAATTCTGGTCTTGTTCATTTATCTGTCCTTATTCTGCATGCTCCATGCAGTTCCCTTCCTCAGAGGAAACTAATCCCACCCTTGACTGCAGGAGTTATTTCTCATTATTAATTAATGTTTATTGTTATAAGAACAATTTCAGACTCTTCCCTGAAGAATTTCAGTTCTTCCCTAAGAAGAACATGTGGCCAAAATAATGAGCAACACGCACCCATAAAGGTCAACACAAAAAGATGTTAAACATCATTAGTCATTAGGGAAATGCAAAAGAAAACCCTAACGGGACACTCCTTCACATCCACTTGAGCAGCTAGAATTGTAAAAATTGTTGATATCAAATGTAGGTGAGGATATGAAGCGACTGAAACTCTCGTACATTGCTTATTAGAGTGAGAAGTGCCTCAACTAATTTGGAAAGCTGCTGGTTGTTTCTTAAAAACTTAAATACATATGCTGTGACTAAAAATTATATTCTTAAGAACTTATCCAAGGAAAAGCTTTTGTGCAAAAAGGTTTATCTGAAAACATGCAAGGAAACCACTCCTGGGTGTTCGTTGGAAGGACTGATGTTGAAGTGGAAACTCCAATATTTTGGTCACCTGATGCGGAGAGCTGACTCATTTGAAAAGACCCTGATGCTGGGAAAGATTGAGGGCAGGAGGAGAAGGGGACGACAGAGGATGAGATGGTTAGATGGCATCACCGACTCAATGGACATGAGTTTGGGTAAACTCCGAGAGTTGGTGATGGACAGGGAGACCTGGCGTGCTGCGGTTCATGGGATTGCAAAGAGTCAGTCATGACTGAGTGACTGAACTGAACTGAACTGAACTGAAAACATGAAAAGCACCTTTGTTCATAATTACCCAAAACTGAAAACAGTCCTAATGACCAACTGCAAGAGAAAGGATAAGCAAATTATGGAAGACTACCCATCAACAAATGGGAACTACTAATATAGAAAAAACAGGATAAATCTTAAAAACATTATATTAAGCAAAAAAAAAAAAGCAAGAAAGAAATTTCCTTGGGTGAATGGGTGGGATTTACCTGGAAGGCTGTATAAAGGCACTTTCTGGAGCAATGAAAATATTACATTGTTTTGAGTAGAGTTTACACAGATGTATGCAAGTCTTTCAAAACTTACCTAACTGAACATCTGGATCTGTGCATTTAATGCGAATTACACCATACACACAAATGCACACACACATAACACATTCTGTTCCTTTTGCTGTCTAAAACAAGCCAGACAAAATGCATACTGTATGATTCAATTTATATTAAATTCTAAGCTGAGTATTAATGTGTGGTGATAGAATTCAGAAATATCTGCTATGGGGGTGGGGTAAGGAGTGACTGGAAAATGATGCAGGGTCATTTTCTGGTCATGTTGATTGGAGTGATGCGTACAGTTTCATATGTCAAACTCAATGTCCTTTTTGTGTCAACCTGGCTGGGCTATAGTGCCCAGGTATTTGGTCAACATTATTCTAGATGTTTCTGTCAAGGTGTTTTGGAGATGAAATTGACATTTAAGCTGGTGGATTTTGAGTAAAGCAGATGCCATCCATAATGGGGGTGGGCCTCGTCCTATCAGTTGAAGTGATTAATAGGCAAAGACTGACCTCCCTAAGCAAGGAGGAGTTCTCCCAGTTAATGGCCTTCAGATTCAAACTGCAACAACAGCTCTTTCCTGGGTCTCCAGCCTCCCAGCCTACCTTGCAGACTTTGGACTTGCAGATTCCCTCCATAATCACAAGAGCCAATTCCTTAAAAGAAATCTCTCAATGTGCACATCCTATTGGTTCTGTTTCTGCAGAGAATCTTGACTAAGAAAACCCTTATATTAAAAATCTGTACATTGTATTATAGGTTAAATTTATTATAATTGAAAAAAGATCAAAGAGGATACAGAGTGTGCTGCTGCTGCTGCTGCTAAGTCGCTCCAGTCATGTCTGACTCTGTGCGACCACATAGATGGTAGCCCACCAGGCTTCCCCGTCCAGGGATTTTCCAGGCAAGAGTACTGGAGTGGGGTGCCATTGCCTTCTCCAACAGAGTGTGCAGGAAAAGCATATCTTTCTCTCTTTCAGAGATGAATAAGATGGCATATAGCCTGTTGGCAAATTGAAAGTATAACAGTCATCAAAGTTCAGGTTTGTAAAAATGAAGTCTGGTGGCCATTGAGGATCTGGTCTCAGAGCTCTGCATCATTGAAACTTGAAATTCCTTTGAGCTGTACTAGACTCAAGGATGCCTCCAGTCATATTCAGAAAACCTGCCCCCTGCAACCTTCGGGTTTCAAGGTCTCCCCTTGTAACTGTTCAACCATTTCAAACTTCAACCAATCCTTACCTGAAAAGTACCCTTCTTGTCAGCTCCAATTATAATTCTTCTTTTTTGGGGGGTGGGGGGGGGACATGTGCATGGTGCTTTATTTATTTATTTTTGGCTGCACTGGGCCTTTGCGGCTACAGGTAGCCTTTCTCTTGTTGCAGAGAGCAGACGCTACTTTCTAGTTGCAGTGCACAGACTTCTCATTGTGATGACTTCTCTTGTTGTGGAGTACCCTTGCTAGCTCTAGGGCTTATTTGCTGGCTCTACAGGATTCAGTAGTTGCAACTCGCAGGTTCTAGAGCTTAGTAGTTGGGTGCATGGGCTTTGTTGCCCCAAGACGTGTGGAATCTTCCCTGACCAAGAGTTGAACCTGTGTTCCCTGCATTGACAGGCTGATTCTTATCCACTGTGACTACCAGGAAAGTCTTCCAATTATAATTCTTGATAAATAACTCATGTAATTAACTGCAACCTTGCAGTTTTTGCCTTAATAAACCTCTCCCATTTTTCAGTTCAATGGAACACTACTCAAATTCTTCTTGAATCAGTGTCTCCCAGGCTGCAGACCTAACAAATCTCAAAGAAACTCTTTTTCATTTCAGTCAGTTCTCTGCGTCTAGTAAACAAGCCCAATTTCTTTGGTGTCCATTATATAACTATCTTAGTTTGTTTGAACTGCTATAGCAAAATGCCACACACTGGGTAGCTTATCCACAACAGAAATTTACTGGTCACAGTTCTGGAGGTTGGGAAGTCCAAAATCAAGGGACCAGCATGGTCACATTTGGTAAGGACCCTCTTCCTGACTCAGAGCTGGGAGCTTCTCTCCATGTCTTCACATGGTAAAAAGGGGCAAGGGAGCTTTGTGGGGCCTTCTTTGTTGTTGTTTTGTCACTAAATCATGCCCGAGTCTTTGGGACCCCATGGACTGTGGCCTGCCAGGCTCCTCTGTCCGTGTGATTTCTCAGGCAAGAATACTGGAATGAGTTGTCATTTCCTCCTCCTGAGGATCTTCTGACCCAGGGATCAAACCTGCATCTCCTGCATTGGCAGGCGGATTCTTTACCACCGAGCCATCTAGAAAGTCCGGGGCCTTCTTTAGAAGAGCACTCATCCCATTCTTGAGGGCTCCACCTTCATGACCTGATCACCTCCTGACAACCCTATCTTCAAATAACATCATCCTTGGGGACTAGGATTTCAACATATAAAGTGGAAGGGAGAAAACAAACATTCAAACTGAAGAACTAATTTTGAGGGGAGCAGCCTTAGGATAAAACCAGACTGTGGAGGATGTGAGAAGAGAACCTGAGTCTGAATGACACTGGATTTCCAGAGTCAAGCGCTGGGGCAAACTGCCCTACATCTAGACATAGTGTTAAATTAACTAATAATTTCCATTGTTTGAAGTGAGTGTTTTTCTTTGCTTTGGCTTTCCAGCATGTCATCTCTTTCCTGTGTGAGAAGTTCCCCACTTTATGAATAGCCCGCTTCTCATCAGAGAAACTGATGATGTCAGATATGTAATCAACTTCTCATTCTCCCTTGAAGTTAGGGTGCAACATGAACCAAACAGATGTACAAATACATGCATGAATCAGAATCAACTGGTGAATTATGGAGTTAAAGCAGAGGCTAGACATTTCTGTTCTGTGGGTTTTGGTCAGTGGCCACTGTGTTCAATTTCTAGGAATGGCAGTATCATTAGCATCTAGTGTAGGTGACATCTGCAGTGTATCTATCCTGTGATGATAGCAGTTATAGTGCAACCAGAAAACTGTGGCTAGATTTTGATAATCCTGAGTCTGACATCTCCAAATCTTAGTTTTCAGCAACCCCTGCTCCCACCAAGATTCTAGATGTCTAATAGCCTTTTAATAAATTGCCTTTTCTGTTTCAATTTGTCTGATTTGATTTCAGTCACCTGACACTAAAGTGAAAGTCACTCAGTCGTGTCTGACTCTTTGTGACCACATGGACTACACAGTCCATGGATTCCTCCAGGCCAGAATACTGGAGTCAGTAGCCTTTCCCTTCTCCAGGGGATCCTCCCAACCCAGAGATTGAACCCAGGTCTCTGGCATTGAGAGGCGGATTCTTTACCAGCTGAGCCACAGGGAAAGCCCAGAAATACTGGAGTGGGTAGCCTATCCCTTCTCCAGTGGATCTTCCTGACCCAGGAATCAAACCAGGGTCTCCTGCATTGCAGGTGGATTCTTTACCAACTGAGCTATCGGGTCAGCCCCTTGCCGCTAAAACCCCAGTTGAAATTTTGTTGATGCTCTCTTAAGTCGTATTCTCAGTTAATTGAAGTTAAAAGTATTCTAAATGATGCCCAGTCCTACATTCTATTAATTATCTATTGCTACAACGTGCTATGGCCAACAACTCAGTGGATTAGAACAACATTTATTCTTGCTCATTTGTCTGTGGGTTGCCTGAGAGTCAACTGATCTAGGCTGTGTTCAGCTGACCTTAATTCTGAAAATGTAGATTGAGTCTAACTCAGCTCCTTACATCTCTTATTCTCCTTGGACTACCCAGGGCTTGTCATCTTATGGAAGTGACAGTGGTCAAGATGGCAAGACCAACTGTGCAATTCTAACTCAAGCCTTCTCATGTTAGGTCTACTAATATCCCAATGGTCCACAACCAAGCCCAACATCAATAATGCAGAGAAATATAGTCTCTACTGAACTGCAAAGCACATGGGAAAGGGTGTGACTAGAGAGTGGAATAAAGAATTAGAAACAATAATGAAATCTACACCAACCTGCACCCCATTCTTATCCCTCAGTCAAATCAAAGGGTTAGCTAATGGCTGTGTGTGTACATGCTAAGTCATTGCAGTCATGTCTGACTTTTTGAGACCCTATGGACTGCTGCCCTCCAGACTCCTCTGCTAACTAGTGATGATGTAATAGTTTTTGGCTTATAGCTATTGAAGTCTTGTCAGAAGAGGTCTTAGACACACTGTTTTCACGTAAAGAAGTGAATCTCTATTATGTCTCCATGATGAGATAATGATAGAATCATAAAATGACCAGGTTGTTAGGATGTTAAGGGCCCCTGTTCACATATTTAAGATCATTGAATAATCAAAGTAGAGTAACTATTGTTTGTGCATCTAAAATGGAGCTGGGTGTTCATTGTGGTAGATGTGGTTTCAGACACATTCCTGCATCACTGAGAACTTGAATTTTCTGAACAGTATCAAAGTCAAGGATACAATCAGCCATTTTTAAAATAATATCTGCTAGCAGTTGCACACCACCACACAGGACCGTCCCTCTGCCACTTTTTAATCATTTGGAAAGCAAACCAGTCCTTGCTTAACAAGCACCTTACATTTTGCCAGCTCTAATCATAACTCTAGACAAACAATTCATGTGGGTTTTTACCTTTACAAACCTGCCCCATTTTGTAGTCCAGCTGAACCCAATTCAAGTGCTTTGTGGGATTCGTGTTTCCAGGGCAGCCAGTCTAACAATTCCCAAGTAAACGCTTTAAATTTTTGTGGGTTTTTGTTTTTGGTTTTTGCCTCAACCAGTTCTCCTGGAATCCTTGATTAACACCCTTTAGTAAATCCTATTGCTTGATTGATAAGGAAACTAAAGCATTAAAATGTGAATGACTTCGTCAAGGCTGCATATCTTGAAAATGGCAGAACCATGAATATAATCGGTATATTATGGATGTATTTCAATACATCAATGTAGCAGTAGAATGCACATTGATTGACTCCCATGTACATGCCTCTGAACCTTGTCTATTTTACTAACATTATATTGGGGCAGAAAGTTTTCTATATTCCTCAAATCATTTCTTCCTTCCTCCGTATCATGCCAGATAGAAGACTGGATATGTGTTTTGGACACCTCTGTCCAACTGCCCACACACTACCACTCAAAGTCCTGCTGATCCAGGTTAGAAACCTTCTGGGATTTAAGATAGCTGAGGACCCAAACTGATATGGCAAAGTTCTGCCTAGCAAGTCCTCTTGAGGAGTACAAGGTGTCTGTGCTCTATTTATAAATGTGTTGGCAATTACAGCCCTTAAAATAAAATCCTATGTGAGAGAGACATTTTAAAAAATCTTTACAAATCTTCACAGGACACTCCCAGTAACAGTAGTTTCTGTTTTCCCTTTCTAATTAAAGATGAACAGAGTCAACCCTTTGCAAAATTTAGTGTGGGAAACAATTGACCTTTTAAAGAAATTCCCCAGATGGACAGATAAGACAGTAGTGAAGTGAAAGTCACTCAGTTGTGTCCGACTCTTTGGGACCCCATGGACTATACAGTCCAGGGAATTCTCCAGGCCAGAATACTGGAGTGGGTAGCATTTCCCTTCTCCAGGGGATCTTTTCAACCTGAGATCAAACCCAGGTCTCCCACACTGCAGGTGGATTCTTTACCAGCTGAGCCACAAGGGAAGCCCAAGAATACTGGAGCAGGTAGCCTATCCCTTCTTCAGTGTGTTTGAGGACAAGGGGAAGATTTTGCTGAGTTTAGCCAAGGGAGGGTTACGATCTGATTCACATCCACTTCAAGGTTTGTCCAGTTCTCCCTGACATAGAAGAACAGGATTCCTCCTTTCCAGACCTGTGAGGGTCCAGAGAGCTGTTGGCCTTGAACTTCACATTCACAGAGCAACTCCAGTGGGCAGTTCAATGTTCGTATAAACTTAGACATACAATCCATCAATTTTCAATCAATTTTCTTCCATGTTAAAAGCATTAGTTTACTAGCATCATTTAAAATATACCATAATTTGTGAAACCCCATTTAGCCTTTTCTTCATATTTGAATAGATTCAGAGCCTCAAAAGATAGAGGGAACTGAACCTTCCCTGACTCTTGCATCCCCTCTAAACATCCTACCCCTTACCTTCTCTCCTGACCTGACTGTACTTGGCCTCTCATCCTTACTGTTCTCTTGTTCGTGGTATAGATGCTGATTTCCTGCACATTTAATATCACTCTGTTGATATTTCCTGCCTTTAACATGTGTCATAACCATAATTCTACTTCTGGTTTCTAACAATGTTTCTAAGACAGTTTTTCTTTGAAGTCTCACCTCTTTGTTATCTTACATCTCTTCTCACTTCTCTGCCTGGCTATGTCTTGAGCACTCTAGTTATCCCACTCATCTTTCTTCTGATTCAAAAAACTCATTCACTCTAGGACCTAAAGTTTGTAAGTATGTTTAAAAAGATTCAGATTCACATAATGTCTAAAACTTTTAGGTGGAAAAAATGCTACCTTGGCAATTTACCTGTGTCCAAAAGGAGCTTACATTTTAAAATCTGGCGTTTTGACAGGGGGAAAATTAAGATTTGAAAAATATTCTCTTAAATGTAGATAGTTGATTCATCCACAGCTGGAAGGCGAGGGTAGGAAGTGATGATTTGGGGGTGACTGAACTCAGGGCTGAGGTTTACCCTAGAGCAGGCATCCTAAACTCTAGGTTCCAAGGGGTCTGTGCTTGTTGAAAACGCAGATTCCTAAGCCCACTGCCAGAAATGTTAATTCAGTGGATCTAGAATAGTCAGGAAATGCTGAACAAGATATGCTGCTGCTGCTGCTGCTGCTAAGTCTCTTTAGTCGTGTCCGACTCTGTGCGACCCCATAGACAGCAACCCACCAGGATCCGCCATCCCTGGGATTCTCCAGGCGAGAACACTGGAGTGGGTTGCCATTTCCTTCTCCAATGCATGAAAGTGGAAAGTGAAAGTGAAGTCGCTCAGGCATGTCCAACTCTTCACGACCCCATGGACTGCAGCCCACCAGACTCCTCTGCCCATGGGATTTTCCAGGCAAGAGTTCTGGAGTGGGTTGCCATTGCCTTCTCTGGAACAAGATATAGGGACCCTATATATAGCCAGGTAAATGTATAACTCCTAATAGCCTGGATCATGGGCTAGATCCTGATTCTGAATGTAATGAACTGTATGACCTCAGAGGGCAGATGAACTTCCCTGACCTCTATTTCCTAGTCTGTAAAAGAAGACTAGTAGCCATGAGACACAGAATGTGAGGGGGATAATATTTTGGAAAATATATGGTTTTCTCTTCTGCATTTCTGAGAGTGTTAATTACTCCCTACCTCTCTGGATTGACCCAAGTGTGTTTGTCTACATCTACAATGTATCTATATTTATAAATCTAAAATCTCTGTTTATATCAAAGCTCCTCTGTTGGAGGTAGAATGGGGGTGGGGATAGTGGTGGTAGGGGAGGAGACTATTATTTGTTCCAGAAAGTGAAGAGAACAAAGGAATTTATATTTAGACTCTGACATTTAAAAATAAGATTATGTGGCAAGACAATAGCTATGAGAGAAGATTTCTACTTTATCCACTCTCACCCCACTCTCTCCCCACATCTCACAGGGGCATAAGAAAAATCAAGGATGGAAGTTTCAATCATCAAAAGTTCTCTTATCATTTAGAAACTAGCCCTTCTGCCTACAGCAGCTGGACCATGAAGCTTGGAGCCCTAAGGTAGAATGAGGCTATATAGCAGGGGAAGTTAAAAGCCCCCTTTGGCTGAGGGGATGATAGAATGATAGAAAGAGGAGAGAGAACAAGGAGGACTTGGGTGAGTGAGAAGGGACTGCATAAATGCTGAGGGCAGAGGGGGAGGTCTTCCCTTGTGTCCCCCTCAATATCTAATAAGCTGCTCCCCACAATTCCCAGTAACAGAGACAATAGATGAGGACCTGATTAATTAATCAATGTTGCCCAGGTAGCAACACTTTTCAACAGACTTCTTGATGATTTTAATGTGCATTCAGTTAAGAACCACTGGACTAAGAATTAAACAGAATGAACATGTATGTTCCCCCACCCTGCTTCTTCATAGGAAGCCCTCATGAGAATAAACAGATTACACAGAAGTAAAATAAAGAAGTTAGTTCTCAGAATACCTGAGCACAGTGCAGATTCATTTGTCACACAAATATATAAGTGGAAATACTCTATGATTATAAAGAGCTCTCTTCTGGAAATTATTGTTTTTTTAATTAATTGATTTATTTAATTGAAGGATAATTGCTTTACAGAATTGTGTTGGTTGCTGCCAAACATCAACATGAATCAGTGATAGCCATACACATGTCTCCTCCCTCTTGTAGTCAAGTTAAAGCCCAGAGTAGAAAAGTAGTTCTGTAGTTAAGATGCTGATGCTCTAGACAGCATCACCAACTCAGTGAGTTTGAGCAAACCGCCTGGAGATAGTGGAGGACAGAGGAGTGTGACAGCATGCTACAGTCCGTAGGGTCGCAAAGAGTAGGACACAGCTTAGTGACTGAACAACAGTGACAACAGTTGAGACTCCAGGAACCTGGGAAAGGAAACGAGATGAAGGTTTTAGCTAAAATGACTACAGAAGAATTGCATGTTCTCTCTCTAAGAGAGTAAAGTGAATTTTCCCCCTAAATTAAAGTGAGATGAGCCAGTTCAACAAAAGCACTTTCTTTTTTTTAAATTTTTATTTATTTATTTATTTTAAAAAACAAAAAACATTTTGTATTGGGGTGTACATGGCAAACACAGTGCTATTCCAGTATTCCTGCCTGGAAAATCCCATGGACAGAGGAGCCTTGTAGGCTACAATCCATGGGTCACGTGGATTGGACACGACTTAGCAACTAAACCACCACATAGCCGATTAGCAATGTGGTGATAGTTTCAGGTGAGCAGTGAAGGGCCTCAGCCGTACGTAGACATGTATGCATTCTCCCCCAAAACCCCTCCCATCCAAGCTGGCACATAATGTTAAGCAGAGTTTCATGTGAAAATCACTTTCTTAAGTAGCTGATTTCTCTGGAGTCAGAATGAGTGAGGTTAGAATCCTGGGTTTGCCCTTAGTGTGTGACATTGGAAATTTTACCTAATTCCTCTAAACTTCAGCATTTTAGTAACTAAAACAGGCCTTATTATATGGTCTCCCTTCACAGGGTTGTTATGGGGAAGGTAATCTGTATCATGTGTTTAGGGCTAGGGTAGGAATTATGAATTATTCCTAGGGTAGGAATTATGAAGTATTCCTGTGAATAATTATGAATTATTATTATTAGGGTAGGAATGTTATAAATCCCTTTAGCTAAGAATTCTTAAAAGCAGAGAGACCTCAGCCATATGGTTTGAACCTACTAAATAAGAATGCCCAGAGGTATATTTTTAAAAGCCACAGAGGGGATTCCTGTGCACATAGAAGGATTGTTCTAGAGCAGGGGATCTCAGATTTCAGCGTGCAACAGCATTACCCGGAGGGCTTGCTGAGCCTGCTCCCAGAGTTTCTGGTTCAGGACAGCTGGGGTGGGGGCCTGAGAATGTGCATTTCTTACAGACTTCCAGGTGGCTCCGATCCTGCTTTAGTCTCCTACATTGCAGGCAGATTCTTTACCTCCTGAAGCACCAGGGAAGACATTAAGGATAACATCTTAGGCTAAATTCCTAACTCTATGTTCTATGTCTAGCTGTGAATTAAGATTCTGATTGCCTGGTGCCAGCTAAAAAGACAACAGAATCCAGCCAATGAAATATAGTCACTGCTGCCTTCAACAAACCTTTCGTGCAGGGTGACAGTCTGTGAATCTAAAACTTTTAGAGGTCAGTTGTTCTCAACTTTGGTTGTCCACTGGAATCATCTGAAGAGATTAAAACCTTCCATGTCTGAATCAATTATATCAGGACCCAGAAATCAGTATTTACATATCCTCAGGTAGTGCTCGCTTGGGCAGTCCCCAGGTATTTCAGTGGATAGACAAGCCTGGGAGCACTTTTGTCAAGAAAGGGGAAGGACTGGGCTTCCTCAAGCTGCAGAATAGGCAATATGGTTATTTCTGTTTGCTAATAAATGTTTGTTTAGTAGTATCTTCATATGTGGGAGAAATTGGTCTGAGCCTTACTTTCATTATAGAAGGATGACAAGGTTTCTAGGCGAGTAGCTAACATGCACATACACCTCAAGTATAGCAAACAAAGCCATCAAAAAATGAAAAGGAGATGGCCAATGGAATGGGAGAAAATATTTGCAAATTATGTGACCAAAAATACAATGCTGTATTATATATTTGAAATTTGCCTGGAGTATAGATCTCAAAATTTCTATGTGTGATATGGATGCTAACTAGACTTATTGCAGTGATCATTTTGCAGTATTTCAATATTTCAATCATTTCAACAAACATCGAATTGTCATGTTATATACCTAAAACAATTACCGTGTCAATTATACCTCAATTTTTTTTTTTTAAATGAGCCAGATATTGCAGGTATGGATACTTGTGCATAAAAAAGATTACACATTTCCAGGAGAGGAGCTGGAAACCTAAGTCTAATGTGACCACAGACTGTTTACCCAGTAGGGTCTGCCATGTCAAGAGTAGGGACTCAAGTCTGATACTCCTGCTCACCACACTGCCTAACTTTCTGAAAGTATTGCAAGAGGCCCTAGAAACAAACCTGTTCCAATATTCCTTATTTATGAGCAGATATATATCCAGAGAGGTAAAATGACTTTTCTAAAATGACCAAGAGAGTTCGTGTTAGAAAGGCCAGGTGTTAGAAATGATATCTAGTGTCTTCAAACAGAACCCAGGCAAAGAGCCATTCATAGCCTGGATTTTCCAAGGTTCACGAAAGGAAAGAAAAATGTAGCAATCAAATTTTTTCCTTGGAACCAAAAAATGGGGATTGAGGGGAAAGAACTCTTTTTTAAAAATTTATATATATGATATCCCAAGTGTGTTCTAAATGCATTAAAGATGAGCTGGTGTTTTATACCTCCTGCCATTTTTCCAGGGGACCCCAACTGATGGCCCACAAGAAGAACCTAGATGTGCTTTGATTTCCTGTGCAGAGCTCTCCTGGCCATAACTGTCCAGGGTTGAGAGGGAGGGACCCCTTTTTAGTTGATACATGCATGCTCAGTTCACCGCAGCCCCTAGCTGCCCCTCATTTTTGTGTTCCTCAACTTTAACTATCTGTGTGGCCTTGGCAAAATCCGTTCCTCTCCCTATAGGCCAGAATCTTCATCCTTTGAGCTGGGATGGGGGTACTGATTATATTGTATGTTGTGGGTCACCTGCCTCCTCTCTCTAGAAGGTAAGCTCTAGGAAGTCAGGGATTGTAGTCTGCTGTTCAGTGATGTTTCCCACAGCAGCCTGAACCATGCCTGCAGCATAACAGGTGCTAAATAATCCTAAAAAAAAGAACTCAGGCAAAGGGGATAGAAAAACTTATTTTTTTTTTTAATTGGAGTATTGTTGCTTTGCAATGTTGTGTTCATTTCTGCTTTATGGCAAAGTGAATCAGCTGTGTGTATACATTTATCCCATTTTTGGACTTCCTTTTCATTTAGGTCACCACAGAGCGTGGAGTAGAGTTCCCTGTGCTAAGCAGTAGTTTCTCATTAGTTATCTAGTTTAAGTGAAAACTGAAAGTGTTAGTTGCTCAGTCGTGTCCGACTCTTTGCCACCCCATGGACTATAGCCCGGCAGGCTCCTCTTGTCCATGGAATTCTCGGCAAGAATACTGGAGTGGGTTACCATTTCCTTCTCCAGGGGATCTTCCCCACCCAGGGATTGAACCTGTATCTCCTGCTTTGCAGGCAGATTCTCTACCATCTGAGTCACCAGGGTATCTAATTTATATATAGTATCAATAGTATATATATGTCAATCCCAATCTCCCAGTTCATCCCACTCCCCTTCCCCACTTGGTGTTCATACATTTGTTCTCTGTGTCTGTGTCTCTATTTCTTCTTTGCAAATAAGTTCACCTGTACCATTTTTCTAGATTCCACATATGTGTGTTAATATACAATACTTGCTTTTCTCTTTCTGACTTACTTCACTCTATATGATCATCTCCAGGTCCATCCACATCTCTGCAAATGGCATGATCTCATTCCTTTTTATGGCTGAGTAGCATTCCATTGTATATGTGTACCACATCTCCTTTATCCAGAAATGGAAAAACTAAGGCAAAGTAGCTATTCTATATCATGATGGTGATGGTTACACATTGTATATGATTACCAAAAATAATCAAACTGTTCACTTAGAGTTGATAAGTTTTTATATATGTAAATGATAACCTACATAAAGAAGATGAGGCTAATATACATACATAATTAAAATTAATTTCACCAACTTCCTGATAGTTTTTCCTGACCTTGGCAATTATTGCCTTGTACTGGGGGTTATACATGTCAGGGCTGTGCTGAATGCTCTAGATTTCTTACCTCATTAATCCTTGGATGTGAGTGTAGCTTGACTAAACCACTCAGGTGCGTTTCTTTCATCTTTCTATCACTGTCAGTAAAATTTTACTTAGGACTAACTAGGGTTTAATTTTTAAAAGCATGAGCAGGCTGTGGCTTCACCTTCTTGCCTAGAAAGGTTACAGGATGTATTTATTAATTGTACCCAGGAAGCCAGTCATGAATAATTTATTTCATCCTCCCAGCAACTTTTGAGTAGGTTCTGTCATCATTCTCACTTCCCAGATGCTGAAGCTAGAATCAAGCCCTGGGGTGTCACCAGCCAGAGTCACCCAATGGGAGGCAACCGGGCCAAGATGTGATCCCAAGCCGCTTGAGCCCTTGGGGTTGTTTGCTTAATCCCCTCACCAGACGGTCTCTCAACCAGTGATACAGTCAGTTTAGACTGCTGAGCTGGCGTGTGTGGGAACCAGGGTGTGATCCTTACAGAGATGACAAAAGGTGATTTTCCTGATGCAGTGGGCATCTCCAGACCAGGGTGACCTCAGAAAGTGGTCAGAGCTGTGATCTGCTCTCTGCCACGTTACCCCAGTCTGTTGTGGCAGCTGGGGTGAGATGCAACATGGGAACCTGGGAATTGGCACTCTCACTGGGCAAAAGACCATCTGCAGGACCCAAAAGCCCCTGAGGATTGAGAAAGGGGCTGTTTGACATAAGCCTCAGCTATCCTTTTCAATATCGAAAATTTTTTCAAGGTGTGTTTACCTCCTTGGTCCTTAACGTTGCTGTAGAGTGGAGAGAACCTTCAGAAATTTCACTAGTACTCCTTGGGCCAATCCAGCATGCTGTTTCTGTCTCTCTTTTTTTATTTTACTGTAAAGCATCCTGCTCTTCCCTCCCAAAGAACAATTAGTCAATGACACTTTTAAACTCTTGAGTGTCGGGGCCTGATTGAAATGCCTGTCAATCCCTCTGCAAGAGACAAACACAAGTTCCCACATCTTAACTCCTTATGAAGGTAATTGGGACAAATTAAACCTGTAATGACTTTCTCAAGATAACTTGAGATTTCTGCACCCTTTGCAATTACCAGAAATAATACCATAGTAATTCACTCTTCTGGAAATGCAAAATGCACAGCTGTGGAAGAAATTGCATGTAAATGATATTATCAGCACAGGAGGGCCACCATGTACAACCACACAGAGACTCAAGTATACATTATTTGGCTTACTAATTTAGACAGATCAGGAAACATTATCCCAGATCAAATAGGCTTAATTTAATTGAGACATTCCTGGGTTCACAGAGTATATCAACTCTAGATCAAACTAAAAAAATCTTATTTAACACAATATAAAAAATTAGGACTGATGTTGAAGCTGAAACCCCAATACTTTGGCCACCTGATGCAAAGAGCTGACTCATTTGAAAAGACGCTGATACTAGGAAAGATTGAGGGCAGGAGAAGAAGGGGATGACAGAGTATGAGATGGTTGGATGGCATCACCGACTCGATGGACATGGGTTTGGGTGGACTCCGGGAGTTGATGATGGACAGGGAGGCCTGGCGTGCTGCGGTTCATGGGGTTGCAAAGAGTCAGACATGACTGAGCGACTGAACTGAATTGAACTGAAAAAATTAATAGAAGACAAAGAGGACAAATGGCTGATTAGTCTGGAAACTATTGTTGCCAAACCAAACTTGGGTCTGCTTGCCCCATGATCAGTAAAAACAATCTACTGACTCTGGATTTGGGGTGAAGGAAAGTGTAGCATTTATTGCAGGACACTAAGCAAAGAATCCAGGGCAGCTAGCGCTTAAATTGTTGACCAGGGGATTTTTGTAGAAACTAAATCTTTTGCCAACAATTTTTATTTTGGCTGACCAAAAATTTTGTTATTTCACTAACACTTTGCAGATTATTACATTCAGTAGTTACACTTGACACATCTATAATGTCTTCTCCAGCACCCTGAGTTTCATTTTCACTTTTTGTATCAGAATCAATCACTAAGGTTTTTTGACTTTTTGTTGGTCTAATATTCACATCACCTGAATCAGAAATATATTCTGAAGAACTATCTCCTGAGGCATTAATATATTATGCTGCTCAGACAATCAAAGAAAGTATCTGCATAAAATTCACCAAAAAATTCTTGACTCAAGATTTCTCAATGTCTCATTTTCGAAAATTCAATGGTAATAAACTTGCATCTATAATATGCAACACAAGGTTGGAACAAAAACCTAGTGGAATAAAACATGAATGATAATAAGCATAAATTGCATAATGAATACTTGATCAATGTTAAGCTCTACCAATTTCACATAGTGACATTAATTGTATCAGTCTCTAAAAATGTATTGATATGTCTTTAGTCAATAATGTGTTTTGAAATCCTGAACTTCCCTCCCCCCTGCCCACACACACACAAGGCTTTCAGGGAAAAGTTTTTGAAGCCAGTTCAAGGGCGGGAGGGAGGATTGTGGGGTGTCTGGTCAGCTCATGCACATTCTTCCACTTGGTTGGTGGTGAGGTTGGGAGTCAACATCATCAACCTTCTAGTTCTGACTCATCTCGGGTCTACATAGTTGTGGGCAGCATACAGTTAAGTTCTTCTACCTGGTGGAGGTTTCAGTATCTGCAAAACAGCTCAAAAGACATGGCTCAGAATACTATCTACAACCCTTGAAAAGAAACTGAAGGTCCTTGACTTTGTTTATTGGCTGAAGTATTCCTATTTTATCTTGGTTGACTGTTTTCCTTTCTGCATTTTCTCGCTTTGTTAATCTTTGACCAAAGTTCTACAGACAAAAGACAGGTGGAGGACATATGGGGGGAGTGGTCTGTTCTGGGAAGGCCCCCCAAGGGTCCTGCTCTGTTACACTATGACTTATTTTGCCTTGAAGGGAAGATACATACCTTTTAGCTACCATGTATGCTTTTCTTTGGTGGCATTTAATTAAAACATTCAGTTATTCAGTATTTACTGAGCACTAACTATGCACTCAGATACAAGCCAGTCAGCTGCAAACTAAAGAGACAAAAACATGTGTCTTCATAGAACTTAAATTCTAGTTGGTAAAGACAAGCAATCAACGAGTAAAATAAATAGAATGCCAGAAAACGTAAAAGTGCCGTGAGGAAAAATAAAGCATGGGAGCAAGCTTGGGGCCAGAACAGGAAACAGCAGATTGCAGTTACACATGGGATGGCAAAGAAAGGGCTTGATGAAGAGAATAAAAATACAGCGATTAGAGCATCACTTGTGATAAAGATAAATATTGGCAGCGACCTAAATATCTACCTATAGGAGACTGGTTAAATATATTCTAATATTAAAAAATATTTTTTAATATTATTTTTGAACTATTTGGCTTATTTTTGGCTATGCTGGATCTTTATTGTGCATGCAGACTTTGGGGGCTTCTCTCTGGTTGTGGTGCATGAGCCTCTCTTTGCGGTGGCTTCTTTTATTTTGGAGCATGGGCTCTAGGGTGCTCAGGCTTCAGTAGTTGTGGTATCTGGGCTCAGTAGTTGCATTTCCCGGGCTCTAGAGCGCAGGTTCAATAGTTGTGGTGCCCAGGTTTAGTCGCTCCTTGGCATGTGAAATCTTCCTGGATCAGGGATCGAATCCATTCTCCTGCATTGGCAAGCAGATTCTTTCCCACTGAGTCACCAGGGAAGCCCAGTTAAATATTTTTTTAAGTATCTATATAGTAGAGTATTATATAGAAAAAAAATACTGCAAATACGGAATGAATTCCCAAGATATATGAAGTGATAAAAACAAGGTTCAGAATGATGTACAGAGTATGCTGCCATTTAAGTCTATCATATACGTTATATCTATATATGTATATATATTTATAAATGCATGGAATCTTAGTGGAAAGATATATAAAAACTGTTAATAATGGTTGTCTTCGGGGTGGAGAATAGGACAATTCATGGCCAGGTGAGGGTGAAGTACTTTGTATCCCATTCATTACTGTGTATAAGGACTACTGTATAGTCATCCTTCAAGATGGTTGTTCTCTTGTTCTCTGTTCATCCCCTGCTCTACCAGACTCTGCTTCACTGATACGACTATTCACTCCTCTTAATATAGGGCTTAATCCCTGGTAGCTGATGAACCCACCTGACATCAAACCCCTATAAAGCAAAGCCTCATTCTCGCCCTAAATAGCAGAAACTGTTGTCATCACCTGCCTGTTGCCAGCCTCCCAAAGTGGGGATGTCACTATAGAGTTTTTGCCTCAGACATGTAAGATCCTCCTTCCAATAAACTGTTGCTGTCTCTGTCACTGTCTCTGGGCTCTTCTTCGATCGCAAGGCTTTCAGGCCTGCAGCTCAACAACTGATGAGTCAGCCAGAAGGCCAAAGAAACTCTCGTGAGTGTAGAGATGTAGGGAAACAAGGCCAGGAACAGAAGGTTGGAGGAATGATTGCGGAGAGGCTGTCAACTAGCATGTGGGACCCTGTGGCAGCTGTCTTCCGTCATAATGACAATATCCTATAAGCCCCAGAGTCTCTTTCCACTTTAAAAGTAGCAACCCCACACTCGTGGCTCATCCGACTTGCGCAGGGATGGCTGAGGACTGCAAACAGAAGAAAGGACCTGGATCGTCTTCAAAATACCAATATACCCTTCCAACGCACCAACCCTAAACAACTGGGGATGTTGTTTAGGCTTTAGGCTCTAGGGATGGTAGCTTAGGGACAGACTTGGCAATTGGACATGGCCTGTTACCTAGAAAGCTTTGGTTGGGGCCTATGGCAATAGCTAAATAATGAGTGCTCTTGGGCTTCCGGTCCCAGCTGTGGAAGGGGGCAGAGCACTGAGTCAGTGTGATGGAGCAGCAGCAATGTGTATCTACAGCCTGTCACAACAGGGGCAGGACATTACAAAAGGCCTACTTGAGTCATGGAGCGATGCAAAATCCTCAATACAGGGTCCAGAGGAGCTGTGTGTGATGTACGGGACCCCCGAGGACATCGGTATTGACCGAGGAACCCACATTACTGGCCTTGAAGTTCAGGAAGGGGCTGATGGAAATGACCTGCACCGGTGTTTCCACCATCCTTACAGCCCTAGTGCTGCTAGGCTAATCCAGAGGATGAGTGGGGTCACGTCAGCAACAAGTGAGACGGGAAACCCGCTCTCAACATGTGGACACACCCCAGGAGCAATGGGCCCAGTGACCACACCATCTGAATCCAAAGGCCACTTGAAGGTCACACCATTCAAGTTCAAGGCGCACTGCCTAATGGACTATCCATTAGACAAAAGCTTGCTTTTGTCTGGGCCACAGGATCTAACCCCAGGAGAGCATATTATAAGCCAGCCCTGGGACTAGCATGTGAGTCCCTGCTGGCTTGGGTTTGCCTCCTCGTGGGAAATAGGATAGAAAGGGATTTATAGATCTCACCTGTCTGTTAACTGCTCCACCAAAGACCAATAAGGTAATTAATCCAGGCCCAGCTGGAGGAAGACACCATCATTAACACTGAGGGTCTCTCTAGGATTCAGTACGGGCTCTGGGGACTGCGGGTGAATGGGCGGGATGGTACCACCCCCCAGGACAGAAACCTCAGGCATGGGTGGCACTGTCTCAGGGTAGTGCTTGTATGTTGGTTAATGGTCATAATTTTCCCTGTCTTGTGTCTGTGAGCATACTTAGTCTGAGTGGAGGCAATCTGTTTGCAGACTGGGCACAGTGGTGGCCTCACTAGGAAATGAGCCTGCTTGCTGGGTCTATAGCAGGATGCTATCGCTGTCCTCCTCTGGACTTTCATGAAAACTTGAGCCTGTAACCAGCTGGCTCGAATGTTTGCCCACCTCTTAGATTCTTGATACTCTTTAGCTGCCGTTGTCTGTATTGCATGTGTGGAGTGTGGTTGCAGTGCCCCTGTATATACCTGAGCCCAGGGATATCACAGAAGAGGGGTGGACCAAGATTGTAAGGGTCGTGCAAGGTGTGCAGGGGTGGAGTGTACTGTCAAGCCATTCAGGATGGCTGTTCTCTTGCTCTCTGTTCTTCCCCAGCTTCAATCACATGACTATCCAATCCTCCTAATTACAGGGCTTCATCAGTAACTAACTGCCTGAGTGCTTGCCCCCACGCCATCTCCTGGTTTCCTTGGTAACTGATGAGCCCACCTAAAATCAATTTCCACCCTGTCCCTCCCACCCATACAGGGTAGCCTCCTTCTCCCCCAAGGGGCAGAGACTGCTGCCACGTCCTGCCTGCCATGGTGAGATTTCACTTCAGGACATTTTGCTTCAGACATGTAAGATCTCCTGTCCACTAAACTATCGATGTCCCCATCACTGTATCCAGCCTCTTTCTTCAGTCTGGAGGCTGGGCAACCACAAGTATGCAGGCTGGTGGGGTGTGGCCCAATAACTACCTAATCAAAATAAAGAAAATGTAAGGTAAGAACATGAAGAATTTTTACACAATTAGAAAATGATGGAGAGACACATACTTATAAAACCTGGTGACCTAGATAGACTAGTCTAAATAGTGAATGAATGGAATAGTTAACAGAAACGTGGACTGGCCTCTGGTGCCCGTGTTGACAATGACCTTTTCAAAACAAGCCCCAGATTTTGTTTTAATTAATGGATTGCAGTTATTATGATTATAACCCTTAAAACTTTTTTCACTTTTCTAATCCAGTGAAAGCTCGAGTCACTTCTGAAGGCTGCCACAATGAAGTAGCAGCACAAACAGAATTGTGTTGTCTTGCAGTTCTGGAGTTCAGAAGTCCAAAACCAAAGAGACAGAGAGCCATGTGCCCCTGAAGTGGGTAGTGGATCTGCCTTGTCTTGCTTCCCCCTAGCTTCTAGTGGTTTAGGATTAGTAGAATTGCAAGTACTTTGTTTTCTCCTCTTTACAGCTTTCAGTTTCAGTTTAACTTGCTCCTTTTCAGTAAGTGAAACAAAAAATTTGCTCCACTCCACCCCAGTCCTGATCTGCTGCTTGACTCACTCTGCAGGAGTCCCATCCTACAGCGACCATGACGCTGATGCAGGCTCCGGGCTCCAGACTTGGGCAGATCTGCGTGCTGATCCTCATCTTCACAGTGGTGCTGCAGGCTTTCGGTATGGCCGTGTTTTACATGTATTTCAACAAGGAGCTGAAGCAGGTCAGTACAGTGCAAACGCTCCCTGACAGGCGCTCTCAGCACCGGCTGCTTGGCTGCCTCTGCTGGCTCCTCTGTGAAGACTTTACAGAGGAAGAGAAGCCTCTCTTTCTCTGCCCTGCCTCGGGGACCCTAACTGCTAATGCCTATCATTGCTGAGAACTTTGCAAAAGTGAATTGAAGGGATTATGTGCATGAAGTATAGTTACAGAACTGGCTCCACCAGTTTCTAGCAGATGCAGGAAACGAAACTGCAGAGGTGGTTTTGTCTTCAACAGTATGTTACATTATTAACTGCTGCCATTCCTTACGTGCTTTCTGCTTAACGTTTTAGAGTTCTTGGCTCAAATTCTTGGGCAAGAGAGGAGCAGCCTCAGGGAAGGACTGCGTCTGCTTTTGCTTTCTGTGACACCTCTAGGAGCTAGCACAGAGCTCCCACATAGCAGGTGTTTACTAAACACTTGTTCAGTGAGTAACCAACCTTCACAAATGTGCTTCAGAGACATAGGGTACAGTCAAGGCTTAACCCAAAGACAGGCTCTAAGTTACCTGTAATAATGCTGTGGTGTGTTCCAAATGTTGCTAGTTCTAGTGGATTTTGAAAGCAAAATTACTGAAAATAAGCCAACATCAGCTTTTGGCTTCCTATATAGTCCCTGGTACCTCTGCCTGCAATGCAGGAGACCCTGGTTTGATTCCTGGGTCAGGAAGATCCCCTGGAGAAGGGATAGGCTATCATTGTTATGCCCGATATCCGAATCCCCGAGAGGGAAGAGAGGAGGCTTCCAAGACAATGCAACTCGCAAAAAAAGGGAAGTTTATTACTAACTCGAGCCAGGGCTTTCTGCCGCAACCACTGTGAGTGGTGCAGGGTCAGAAAGCGCTGAGTCCAAGCTGTTACACAAATTTATAAGATGTGCATAAGCGGTTAGTAGCTGGCTTAAGCGGATTGGTTACATGTTTGCAAAGCAATTCTATTGGTACAAACTTTCACGGGTTTTTTTTCAAACCTGGGCGTTTGCGGGCTTTTCAGCTCTCCCTTTGTTTCTTACTGGGCGCATATTGATTGGCTGGCTCCAGGTTACCTGATGGGGGTAGGGAATCTTACCATTTCGGGGGAAGCTAAAACTTAGGTCCAGGCCGCCTGTCATGGTATTAACCCTGACAGCCTCACAATCATCTCCAATATTCTTGGGCTTCCCTGGTGGCTCAGATGGTAAACCATCTGCTGCAATGTGAGAGACCTGGGTTCAATCCCTGGGATTAGGAAGAGCCCCTGGAGGAGGACATGGCAACCTACTCCAGTACTCTTGCCTGGAGAATCTCCATGGGCAGAGAAGCCTGGCAAGTTACAGTCCATGGGGTCACAGAGAGTCAAACATGACTGAGAGACTAAACACACACATACACACACACACACACACACACACACACACACATTTAGTGTATTTTTTATTTCCAGATAGTTGATTTACAATGTCAGTTTCTGCTGTATAGCAAAGTGAGTCAGTTACACATACCCACTCTTTTTTCAAATTCTTTTCCTATATAGATGATTACAGAATATTGAATAGAGTTCTCTGTGCTATACAATAGATTCTTATTATTCATCTATTTTATATATACTATATTTTTTATACATTTTTCTCATTGTTCAGTCACTCAGTCATGTCCAACTCTTTGCCTCATGGACTGCAGCACACCAGGCCTCCCTGTCATTCACCATCTCCTGGAGTTTGCTCAAATTCATGTTCATTGCATCAGTGACTCCATCCAGCCATTTCATCCTCTGTTGCCCTCTTCTCTTTCTGCCTTCAATCCTTCCCAGCATCAGGGTCTTTTCCAATGAGTCGGCTCTTCACATCAGATGACCAAAGTATTGGAGCTTCAGTATCAGTCCTTCCAATTGTGTATATGTCAGTCCCAATGTCCCAATTTATCCCTCCCCCTGGAATAAGCTTGTTTTCTGTATCTGTGACTCAACTTCTATTTTCTAAATAGGTTTATTTCTACCATTTACCTTCCACATGTAAGTGATATCATGTGATATTTGTTTTTCTCTACCTGGTTTAACTTCACTCAATATAACAATCTCTAGTTTTATTGCTGCAAGTGGAATTATTTTGTTCTTTTTTGTGGTTGAGTGATATTCCACTGTATATATGTACCACATCTTTATCCACTCCTCTGTTGATGGACATTATATTGCTTCCATGTCCTGACTATTGTAGATAGCGCTGGAGTGAACACTGGGGTGCATATATCCTTTGGAATTATAATTTTCTCTGGATATGTGTCCAGGAGTGAGAATGCTAGATTATATATTAGCTCTATTTTTAGTTGTTTTTTTTTTTTTAAGGAATCTCCATACTGTCCTCCATAATGGCTGCACCAATTTACATTCCCACTAACAATGTAGGATTTTCTGTGTACATTTTGGCTACTTGTGTATTATATAGCCGAGAACTTTGAGCTGAAAGGAATTTTGGACACCTCCATTTTATAGAGGAGGCTTGAGACTGCCAGACTTCTCTGAGCTCAGGCAGAAATGTGGAAGCAGAACTGGAACCAGGTCTTCTGCTCAGTTCATAGGTAATGCTTCCTCCCATCACAGCAGGGAGTCGGTGGGGTTAGCTTACCTCCTCCTCATGCTCAGCACAGCAGCCTGATGCATGGTGGGAAGGCAACATCAAATCTGTCAGCTGGCCAGGAAATGCAAGGTCAAGGGTCTTAGACAAACATAAATTGTGCCAAAACAGTGTTTATCTGTTAAGGAAATAAATGCAGTTTGCATATCCTGTGGAGTATAAACTTGGTTCTCACTTGGCTGGGAATTGCATTTGGAAATTAAGGGAATAAATGAGTCTACAAGTAATTATGAAAATGATCACTACTGTTAGATGACCAGTAAAGTCAGCTTTGTTATAGGGCAATTTCAAAGAGTTTGTAATTGTAAGGAAAAAAACCAACGTAACTCTAATCATGTTTTTTAGTTCTGTGTCTGCACAAGAGACTGGAATGCTGCTATGTTCTCCAATTTGGAGCCAGTATGTCCTCAGTTTTATTTACTTCACAGTATAAATAGTGAATTTGTGTCTCCATATACAAGAGGTTCCCTCAATTCGCTCATATTAAAAGTTGGCCTCATTTTAAGACTGAACCAACTTGTTCTTTACTGATCTAAGTCATGCAATTATCTGTGTATGTGGTCAACTTTTTTTTTAATTCTAAAAAATGGAAGCTTCAAAGCTTTACATCTTCCCACCTGCAAACATTCTTTCTGATTACATGTTTATATAAATGGCAGCTCAGCTGGTAAAGAATCCACCTGCAATGCAGGAGACCCCAGTTCAACTCCTGGGTCAGAAAGATCCCCTGGAGAAGGGAGAGGCTACCCACTCCAGTATTCTTGGACTTCCCTTGTGGCTCAGACAGTAAAGAATCTGCATGCAAACTGGGAGACCTGGTTCAATCCCTGGGTTGGGAAGATCCCCTGGAGGAGGGCATGGCAACCCACCCCAGTATTCTTGCCTGGAGAATCCCCACGGACAGAGGAACCCGGCAGGCGACGGTCCATGGAGTCACAAAGAGTCAGACATAACTGAACAACTAAGCACAGAAATGTTTATATGTTTGTACACGTCTGTATAGATGTACAGAAGAATTTATTAAGAGTATAAAAAACAGGAGAATGGAGATATTGAGCAAATACTATGTTTCAGAAACTTTCAAAATATTGTTTTATTTCATCCTCATAACAATTCTATAAAGTAAATATAATTACCCTATTTTATAGATGAGCAAACTGAGGCTCAAGGAGGTTAGATAAAAGGTAAAACCCAATTTTGAACCAAGGCATTAAATAGGTGCTCAGTAAGTTGTAATCAGCATGGAGCAGTCTCTTGAAGTTGTCACCCTCTTCATCAGAAAGTTTTGCAAGGGAAAATGAATTTGAATCTCTTTGAATGACTGTGTAGAGTTTGGAAAAGCATACTCAACACAAGTATTAATGTCCTAAATCAGATCACAGGTTCTACTCTGGCAAGGGAAAATTTGCAGAAGATACAGTGGGTAAGGATTATAGGGAGTGTGGGTTGAGTAGGGCTGAGGGATGTTGGATTGAACCGTCACAATGAAGTCTCAAGGCCAGTAAGCACAAACAATAAATATGGGCTTAGCCTCTGAAGTCTATGTCTCTGAGAAAGTTTGACAAGGGGATTACCTATTGCTGTGTCATCATAGATGGCAAAGGAAAAGGAGGAGGAGCCCCTTATCCCCTGGGCTCCATAAATGATCCTTTATGCTATTTGGGGTTTGCAGAAACTGATTGTCAGAGGCTAATGGCTGGGCAGCAGAGAGGGTCAGGACTGCCACCTTGAGGTCTCTGAGCCAGCCAGCCAGCAAAGGAGTCCACACGGCTGACCTCAAGCCCTGCCAAGGACTGGTTATACCTGGCCTGGATGACCACAGTGTTTGTGATGGCACCATCAGCAAGTGAGTGGAATCCACTTCTTAAAACCAAGGGCTCCTGGAACAGGAGAGCAGGCACCTGGTGCTAGAGTGGTCTCTCCTTTTATAAGTGTCCAAATTTTAAAAAAGCACACTTATCCCCTTGCCCGCAATATCCAGACGTGGTTAGCAAGAGAACAGTCCCAGCCACAGAAGTGCTATAGGAAATTCCTTCTCAAAGTGGGAATGGGTGTGGAAAGGAAGTGGGGAGAGAGAGTAAGCATCATTAATCATTCCTGGAATAGCCACAGCACCCCCTTGCCCATGTGTCATTCACCTGTATTGGCCCAGGTATGTGAAAGAAACTACCAAATAGGAAACCTACGGAAGGGGTGCAGGGTGGCTGCAGCTTTCTGTTGTTCAGGAATCAATACGTAAGCATAAAAATATCTAGGAGGAAAAATAAATTGTGATCTCTAGATAATAGGATTATGGGTCCCTCTTTTTCTTTTTTATTTTTCTATATTTTATCAGTTTTCTACAATGAATGTTGTAAAACAGTCTATGCCATCCATATGATTGTCATACAGATCTAAA
Source organism: Muntiacus reevesi (assembly GCF_963930625.1). Classification (NCBI taxonomy): domain Eukaryota; kingdom Metazoa; phylum Chordata; class Mammalia; order Artiodactyla; family Cervidae; genus Muntiacus; species Muntiacus reevesi. The sequence continues at coordinate 71,977,944 of NC_089256.1, forward strand.
GAAAATGACATTTTTATATAGTCTTAAAAGTAAAGTAAAAAAAAAAAAAGTAAAGTGAATCACTCAGTCATGTTTGACTCTTTGCCACCCCATGGACTGTATAGCTCGTGGAATTCTTCAGGCCAGGATACTAGAGTGGGTAGCCTTTCCCTTCTCCAAGGGATCTTCCCAACCCAGGGATCAAACTCAGGTCTCCCGAGTTGCAGGCGGATTCTCTACCAGCTAAGCCACAAAGGAAGCCCAAACCATATGCAAAATTGCCCACACCCAGTCTGATCTTAACCCTATAAAAAAGAGATACTCCAACGGTCAACTAGGAGGTGAAATGAGGGTGGATCAAGGAGGATTTTTACTTGTTTTACTTTTAGAAAAGTATTCTATAATTTTCTGTTTTCCAGGGTGCCTGTATATCCTCAACATCTTCAGGCTTCATTAATTCTGGGTTAACAGTGGAGTCACACTAGCTTGTCAGACTCCTTCCCATGTCTCCTTAGGACCTTAGTTTTCAAGGCAATCCTTCCCCACCTCCTGAAAATGTTTCTGGAAAATTACCAGAGGACCTCCAGGGGCCAGCAGGTGATCCTGATCTGGGCTGGCCCCTGGTCTCGTCCACCCTCTCAAGCTCCAACTGACTTCACAGGGGCTGTTAGCTACCCTGACCACCTGATCCCAGCATCTCTCAACTCTGCCCTGTCCTAGCCCTGACCCCACCTCCTGGGCACTTTCCAATCGCTATGATGTAAGAAGAAGACGAGCTGCTTTCTCCTTTTTGTGTCAGTCACATTGTTTTGTCCCAACAGGTTACAAAAGTTAGTTAAGCCTGCTTTTTTTTCTTTTTACATCTTTTGGCTACACCCCACAGCATGTGGGATCTCAGTTCCCCAACCTGTACCCCTGTGTTGGCAGCACAGAGTCTTAACCACTGGACTACCAGGGAAATCCCAGTTAAGCTTATTTATTCAGTTTCACCAAATCAGTACCTGACCAAGGAATACCTAGTCTTGTTGGACTGGACAATGTCTAATAAAACTGTTCTTCTGGAACTTTCCTAAGGCCTTGCTGCTAAATCCAGCTCTTTTCTCTGATCCTCCCTGCAGTTTGCTAGACGTGCTTTTATATTTCTAAATTGAGTTCTTTCCTTGGTTTTTCAAGCTCCCACATAAATTGCAGATGAAAATTCTCCTAGGTAAATGTTTTACTCCTGTAATCTTAAAAAGGAAGAAAGAAAATAAGCATTTACTTAAAAGTAAATGAATGTTCTATGCCAGTGGGGAAGGAATTAAGTCAAGTTTGTAACTTCTATGCTTGAGAGACCTGATCAAATGTCCAAGGAGTACGTGGCTGACAGTATAGACCCACATGACTTTCACTGAAAGTTCTCATCGGTATTTAAGTTATTTTGATTTGGAATAAGGTTGTCTTTCTATAGAAGGAAGCAGATCATTCTTACGTTCGATCTTTCCTTCAAGCTTTGAAGTCGCCTTCATTCAAATAACAGATAAAATGACTATTTCCCCACTTGTTTCTCCAGAGAAAGGCATTTCAGTAGATTTGTATATGGAAATAATATCTGAATCCCAGTTGTTAAAAATGAAAACAGGAAAAAAGACCCATCTGAACTTGCATGAAATTTCTGTTTTTCTTCATGAGGTTAATCAGTTGTCATCCTGGAGTGTTCCAGATGGATTGGAGTGTATGTGTGTAAGTTGTGCATGCATGTGTGTGTGTGTGTGTGTGTGTAACATCAAGTGCAAACTTTGTAGACAATGATCTAGTCATTGTAAATGTTTACTCTCAATCAGAATGAGGGAGCAAACCTTCAAATGGTATTTCAAGTCTCTGCAGGTAAATCCCTAACTGGTGTAAACTTTTATTGAGTCAAGATTCAAATATCTAATGGCAATGTAGTCCTGATTCTGCTATCCAGAGGAGCAGACATCACAACAGTAGCTAGAATCTGCTAAGACAGTTGGACTATAAAGAAGGCTGAGCACCAGCGAATTGATGCTTTCGATCTGTGGTGCTGGAGAAGACTGTTGAGAGTCTCTTGGGCAACAAGGAGATCAAACCAGTCCATCCTAAAGGAGATCAACCCTGAATATTCATTGGAAGGGCTGAAGCTGAAGCTCCAATACTTTGACCACCTGATGTGAAAAGCTGATTCAGTGGAAAAGATCCTGATGCTGGGAAGGATTGAGAGCAAGAGAAGAAGGGGGTGACAGAGGATAAGAAGTTTGGATGGCATCACGGACTCAATGGACATGAGTTTGACCAAACTCAGGGAGAGAGTAAAAGACAGGGAAGCCTGGCGTGCTGCAGTTCATGGGGTTGCAGAGAGGGTGACTGAACAACAATAAAAACAACCAAGAGGGTCAAAGCTAAGATCAAGAAATAGAACATGACCTGTGTCCTAAAGGGCTGATTAATTTGGTGGGGTATCCTGGGATGTAAACAGACTCCACTGCCTACTCTACCTGTGTGGGTTTCCAACTGTAGAGGGGGAGTCGTACCATGTCTGAGCAGGAAGGGACCTCAGAGATCACCACAGGGAACCAGCTTGAAATGCAAATGAAGAAGAGATTTTGAAGTGAGGAGGCAATTTGTTGAGCGACACACAGCTATCCAAAGGCAGGAGCCGCAGAGGCGTTGTGACACCAGATGCCTGGCCCACACCTGTTTCCTCTCTCCCACATCCAACTGCTTACCTTTATTCAAAGAATGGAAGACCACATGCTTACTTCTACTTCAGGCAACGAGCTCATCTGAGGTACTAAGACGTCTCTGAACATGTCATCAGTTCCTGTTATTTTTAACTTGTAAATGAGCAAAAAGAAAAAGCACTTGTGTGTAATACTGTGTTATATCCATCTCAACCCAGATGCAAGGCAAATACTTCAAAAGTGGCTTGGCTTGCTTCTTGGAGGAAGCTGACAGTTCCTGGGACTCCAGCGATGATGAGAGTATGATCGATCCCTGCTGGGAACTAAAGTCACAACTCCATCTGTTTGTTAAAAAGGTAGGTGAACCATGGTGTCACTTTACCAGTGGGCATAGGAGGTCAGAGGAGAAAGAATAGTTTAGATTATGAAGTCTAGAGTTCTCATTTTGTAAAGGAGAAAGCTGGAACCCAGAGTGTTTAAGTGACTGTCGTCAAATTCACAGAACTAGGAAAAGGTGGGATCCACCCCACAGTGGGTCCTGATTGAAGCCTGCTCTAGAGTTTATTCCTCTCTTCCAGAGAGCTTCCTCATCTAGTCTAAATATTTTATCTTACCTTGTGGAAATGAGACATGGACAGAACTATATGTCCAAGGTCACACACTAACAAAGGATGTGCGTATTTTTTTTTTTGTTATTCAGAAGACAAAAGAAACCAAATAATGATATTTTATATTTTTCCCACATTGTTGTTCTCTGGAATTAAGTCTTTTATTTTTGTACACATATAGAGCTGAAGAAAGGAAAAGGGAAAAAAGATATACTTTGAGAAACTGAAGGTGATGGCATCTCAATTCCCAGTAAATTACACATACAAAGCATTATTTTCTGCTTGTGAAAATTGCTTACATAGGCTCTCTAGCAGAAACATTATGGTAGCTAACAGTTTATTTCACTAGATGTGATTATGTAATTATACTCTGAGTGACATGACAGGTCAAACAGTTTATTTTCTCAGGCTGCTTTCTTACTTGTAAGATGGCGTTAGTAGTGTTTACCTTTTGCATATCTGGAAAGGTCGGCCGAGAATACAAATATGAAAATACCCTGTAAACTATGATACACAATCATTATTTCAACAGTTACTGGGGACACTCCCAGAGTAAGAGGAGGATGTGTTTTAAAGAAATGATTATAAATCTATTGTCTGGTGCTCAGTATGCCTTTCTATAGACACAGTGTTATGTTGGTGGATAGGCTCCGATTTATAACCCTAAGCAGCCCTCACAGTAAAGCCCAGACATCCCCTGTGATGCTATTTCTATGACAAATAAAATCAGACTTCCACCGGTTGTCCTAGAAACTCATCTGCTCCATGGCTGCCCTGGAAACACAGGTGGGGTGCTCACGGCACACAGGCAGTCCTGAAGCAGCTGGAACTCCATCGCCCCCAGTGACAAGGACCAGGAAAGACGCAGGTTTGGGGAAGGGTCCTGAGGAAGCTGAGGAGTGGGACCCCACGGCCCCTGGGATCAGAGGGGTTGGCAAACCCACTGGTGGCAGAGGAGCGAAACTCAGAAGTAGACTAGAAATCTGGAAACTGAGGGGGGGCTGGATGCAGGGGCAGGAAGTGGGGAGATGAGAGAAACAGTGTGGGTGGGTTTTACTGGTCTCTTTCCTGCTCTTCCCCTCTCCCCCCATTCTCATGTCCTACCACAAACCAGAGAAGGGAGGGCACCCAGGGCAGGAGAGAGTGTAGGGTAGGATGGGGAAGGCTTCCCCATATTTCCAGGTACCACATAAACAAATAGATCATTTCCCATAAATGTCCTTTATGGACATTCCGCATGTTGTTAATATCTCCCCTAATCCCCAAACAGCTGTGAGGAAGGAATCATTATTATCTTCTTTTTTCTAAAAAAAAAAAAAAAAAAGATAAATTAAAATAGTCCATATCAGTTCAGTAACTTGAGAAAAGTTTCCCAGGGCTGGAAATGAGCAAATTTTAATCCAGTCCATCTGCGTATATTCTAACCATTCTGTTTTTTTGTTGTGTGCTTTTGTTTTCGGCTGTGCCACATGGCATCTTGTTTCTTGGGCATCTTTTTTTTCCATGTCCAGGGATCGAACCAGTGGCCCGTGCTGTGGGAGGGCAGAGTCTTAACCCCTGGACAGCCAGGGAAGTCTCATGATAATCGTTCTTTTTTTCCGCCTACTACTCTGTAAGAACTAGCCTTTTCCTTTTCCAGCTCCTCCTTTTTTCTCTCTGGCTCAGAAGGCCAGTGACAGAGCTAAGGTGCTGAGGCCCTTGCTTCCCCTCCCACACACCAGTGACCTTTGCCCTGGAGGAGCCCCAAGCTGTTATCTGTGGTCAGGGCTTTTGACAAAGAAAAATGCAAATATGGGGCTGGAGTACAGAGGAGGTTTCTGACAGTTGTGTGATTAACAATGGTGATTGGAAAGGTGGGCAGGGACAGGAGAAAGAACGGAGTAGAGAGGAGTTTAAAGCCATGGGTGAGCCATGTCAGGGTGGGCTCATTGAACCGAAGGGCTCAATTTCATTCTTTCTTACTGGTTTTCCCCACTGGTTAGCAAGTGGGGAAGGAAAATGATATGAGGTGTTTAGTAAGAGATGGAAATTTGGTAAGATCTCTTTATGGTGAGAATGTCTCAGCCACATTCTCAGAAATGAGAGAGTGACACGGTGCTAGCAGGTCACCACTGGATGGGGTGTGCATGTCTATGGGTGTCATGAGAGAAAGGGAGTGTGCCTTATACCTTCTGTCTTGGGTATGCCCAATAATTTAAAGCCTCTGGAATCTCACACACGGATACATTCAGAGACACACACTGCACTTGTACACATGCTTGTGTGCAGACACACGCAGACAATGCACTTATACACATGCGTGTACGCAGACATACCTCCCAGAAAGTGAGGTGACATGGCCATCACGTCTATTAGCCACAAGGAAGTCTGGGCACATTAGGCTGACCTCACTTGGAGAAAAATGACTCCTCCTTCCTGTGGTGCTCCAGGTATGGCATTTCAAAGACTTCATCCAGAAACAGAAGTCTCTCAGACAGAGGACCATCCTTTCATCAATAGTAAGGACAGCTGCCTCCGTATTTACCCCAGCTCCCACCCTACCCCACATGCTCTTTGCTTGAACAACTTAAAGCTGCCTAAGTTGATATCTTAAATGCAGACATTTCCAGTTAGACATCAGCAAGAAGAGCCATAGACATTCAATAATCAGTTTAAATGCTTAGGGGAATTAACCAGCTTTATTCAATACTTATTTGCAGATGATTTTGAGAACCTTTGAGGAAATGATTCCTACAAATCCAGGTATTATTTTTTGTTATTATTTTAATTTTCTAGTGTCAACCTCCTGATAAAGTGAGTACCTCTCCATCCTTTTGCTCTCTACTCTCACCCAAACATCCCACCTCTGAGTGATGCTCAGTAACTCAAGATGCTTGATTCTGTTTCCCTGTTGGCATTGGCATTTGAACCAAATCTGAGGCCCACCTCAGGTATGAACTTTATTTCATGGGAATTTTATTCTTCCAATGTGGATTTACCTTTCATCTCAACTTCTTCCTTTCTTTGTTTTTACCTTCTAATGTAGGTAGCTTTCTGGAGCATAGCTGGAAAAAAATAAGGGGTCCAAAGTTATCCATCTTCTCTGCTTCTGTCCATGCCTAGGCTCTAAGCCTTTCTTTATGCAAAAATTTTGCTCTATCATCTCTTTCCCAACAATCCTTCTCACCCAAAATCCTCATTCTACAGTCCCCACACCTTTGCCATCTCCACTGATGGTCGGCCAACTGCTCTTGACCCACATCCCCTTTCAGTGGGTCTTTCAGAGAAGACCAAACTGGCTTCTCTGGTCCTCTGCCTGGCTTCTTCCATTCTTGAATTTTCACATCTCCTTCTCATCCTCCATCCTCATCACCTCTTCAAAGAGAACTTCTCTGACCAGTTGTCTAAGAAAGTTCCCCCACATCCTGTTTTTCTGTCATACTTATTTTGTTCGTTTCCTTTGATAGGTACATGTGTATAAATCAAAGAAAAAAAGATATATATATTCTCTGTGTTCTGATTCCTTACTACATGAAAGATCTACAAAGATTGAAAATATGCCTATTTCTCTCACCTCTCTATACCTGGCCTTACCTCTATATCTCAAACCTAGTAGATTCTCTTTTATCCCCCTGGTCCTTACCTGCACCAACTTTGGCATGCGCGCGCGCATGTGTGTGTGTGTGTGTGTGTGTGTGTGTGTGTGTGTGCGTGCATGTTTTGACTGAGGTGAAATTCACATAACATGTGATTAACCATCTTGAAGCATCCGATTTGGTGACAATTGGTGCATTCACAGTGTTGTCCCACCACCATCTCTGTCTACATACAAATTCTTAATACAGATTTTGTTAATCAAGACATAAGTAAATGTAACTGATGAATTAAATTTGCTGCTTCTTCACATTTAGCTCACCATAACCCCATTTTCCCCTACTAATGGTCATACAGGCCACCATACATGTACCACAGACTTAAAGTCTGGAGTACACCATCCTGGCAGAGAAGAAACAATGTTTTTAAAATAGATATTTGGTTAATGATGCATCCCTACTTTTCATCTATCCTTTCCCGTTACAATCAGCTTCCTCAACCCTTGATAACCCCCAGTTCAGTTCAGTTCAGTCACTCAGTTGTATCCAACTCTTTGCAACCCCGTGAATCACAGCACGCCAGGACTCCCTGTCCGTCACAAACTCCCGGAGTTTACTCAAACACATGTCCATCAAGTCGGTGATGCCATCCAGCCATCTCATCCTCTGTCATCCCCTTCTCCTCCTGCCCCCAATCCCTCCAGGCATCAGGGTCTTTTCCAATGAGTCAACTCTCCACATGAGGTGGCCAAAGTATTGGAGTTTCAGCTTCAGCATCAGTTCTTCCAATGAGCACCCAGGACTGATCTGCTTTAGGATAGACTGGTTGGATCTCCTTGATAACCCCCACCATCCTTTATTAAATATGAAGGCAAGACCTGGTCCCAGGATCTGAGCATTCATTCTGGTCATTTCCCCAAAGCCAAAGGCAGTAGCAGGAATGATGAACATACCATCTCTTCTTTCTTTAAAATATTTATTTGGCTTCCTCGTATCTTAGTCATGGCACACAGGATCTTCATTGCATCATGTGGAATCTTTCCTTGCAGCACATGGACTCTCTAGTTGTGGTGCTTGGACTCAGTAGTTGTGACACATGGGCTTAGTTGCTCCATGGCATGCAGATCCTAGTTCTCCAACCAGGGATCAAACTGCATCCCCTGCATTGCAAGGCAGATTCTCAACCACTGGACCTCCAGGGAAGTCCCTTCAACTCTTCTAATGAGGAACACCAGATCCATGGTTTACATAAGATGTATGTACTATTTTCAGTTCTGGGAGAAAAATATTCTTTTCTATATTCATCCCAGTGGGGTGCAGAAATCACATACTTCTCAGTATACCAAAATGTATCCATGACACTCAAATATGCATATTCGTAGGGTATCTTGGAGTTGTTTGCTACAGTCTGCAGGAAATTTCCTCTCTTCAAAATTTGCTCTTATATCTAGGCTTTCCTATTTCCTTGCACTGACCTCAAATGCAAGATATTTGTAACTGGATTCCATTACCGAATGTTTTAAAGCAAAGTGTTAAAGTCTCAGAGCAGTCAAGACACTATGAATTATTTATCACTGGAGGTTCAAAGTAAATGAACACATCAACTTTGAAAGCTGAGCATTCTGAGAGTAACATGTAATTGACTATACATCCCCATGCTGTGTTTTGTCTTCAGTATAGTACAAATGCCCACTATCCTGAATAAGTAACAATACCAGATAGATAAAGTCTTCTTCCTATTTCTTTCTCCCCTGTGGAATTTTGTCACCTCATTTCAGTTTCCTCTACTACTAGTCTAGATGGAAGCTTCCTATTCTCAGACCTGATCAGTTACAACTCTTGCTAACCCACCAATCTCTAGCCCTCTCGATTTCTACCATCAGAACTTACTATGAGTTAGTTTAGCCTAAAGCACAACACATCTTTTTGCTTCCCTGGTTAAAACTGTTCAGAGTCTTCTCATGTCTGTAAAATCCAAATCTCTTAGCCTAACATTCAAATCCTCTGTAGTTTAACTCCTCATTCAAGCCTGAAACTGAACTCCTCTGATGACTGTATCCCAGGAATGCTGTGTGCATCTTGTCTTAGGAACTCTGTTCTAGATCTCTGCGAACTCCCTTCTCCCATTGTTGTGGGCTTTAAGCCTCTCCATCCTCCCTCATTTTGAATAATTGTCCTGTACCTCAAATGCTTTCTTGCTTTCGTTTGTTTATAGTTATTTCTCTGTATTCCTAGAAGTGTGCCTGGCATGGATGTAATGGGCGCTTTGGTTTGCTAGAGTAAGTAAATGAAGGGACCTTAGTCCAAAACCTCCCCTGACTCAGCTTTCCAACAAATAGGAATCTTTCCTCACCCTTTCTTTCTATTTCATATGGGTCAAATTTCACTTTCTAATTTGTATCTTCCCTAAACCCTGTAAGTCCCTTGAAGGCTTAGATTATACTATCAGTGATTAATTTTTGAATCCCCCATGGAAGCACTGCCTTGTTCGTGGACATACTTGTTTAGTGAAACCATACAATTAATCTTAACAACCAACGTAAGCCTCCTGGAAAGTTTTAGCTAATTTTTAAAAGAGTAATTTGTTGAATTTGTAGTCATTTAGTCTGCTCTAGAGTACTTCAGATGGTGGTCAGTAAATGTGATTTGTTTATTGTGATCTAGTGAATCAATGATTTATATGCTCATACACTGATTGTCATGATCATTATGTCGTTCGTATACCTTTTGGGAGGTGAGAGAAATGACTGCTGGATACCAGTTTGTGGCATCTATGGACATATAAACCGTGGAATCCTGTGGCCATGAAGAAAGTTGAGCCATAAACCCCATCTGAGATAATGAATGATGTTCTGTAATTGCTGTTCCTTTAGAGTAGGTAGTAGCTAGCAAAGAGGAAAATATAATTGAAATGATGAAAATTAGTATCAGCTTTTTCCTACATACAGCTCAAAGTGGAAAGTTGCCAGTACCTGGTTATTTATGCACTTTCAATGCCTCAGCAGGAGTATTATGCGTCCATGGTTTTGTCACTATTGTTGTTTAGTAAAAGTGTCAGGATCTTCACTTTGTTATATTCTAGTAGAACCTTACCCCTGAGATGCCAATAAATTACAGCTTAAGATACTGCTTATTCCTCCTATCTAAAGTACTTTTTGAATTAAACATAGGCTGAAGTAGACTACTCATAATACTAAAATGTAGGTTGGTTTTATGGAAACCCATATAATCAACTTTGGGAGCCCAGTGTGTTTACTATGATTGATTGACAAGTACTGTGAACAGCAATGTATTTGCGAAGTAGTTTGATAAGTGATGATGATTCTTTGTCATTTCTCTTTTAGAAAAACAATATGATTCTTACCTAGAGAGAGGAAATGGTCCTAAGAGGGTAGCTGCTCATATAACTGGAAACACTCGGAAAAGAAGCACATTGCCAGTTCTAGGTAAGAGAAATGATTAATATATGGTTTAAAGGCAGGGAAGGGAAGAATTTGTTCTAAATAATTTATTCTCATATCTGAAATGTTTATATGGCTATCTACAAAATGGTCAGTAGTAATCAAGTCTCAGATTGACTCTTCAGAAGCAAGATTACAAGATAAGTAGCTTAGTTACTGCCCAGCACAACTCAAGAAAATTCTGAAATGAGAGAATTTAGAGTTTCCCATGCCCCCCATTTTTGCTTTTCTTATTTTTAAAAGTAATTTCTCACTCTTTCATCAAATCTTTCTCCTCTGAAAAGGTTCTAAATCAGTCATCTACTTTTCCAATGAATCACCAAACCCTCCTAGTGACATTTGCATTAGATTGAACCACAAAAAGAAAAAATGACCAATATTTGACCACTTTGCCAAATAGGTTAAGCCTAATTTTAACTGGAGAACAGGTGTCCATATATTGCTGAAGTTAGTGTGTGAGTCTTGTAATCTAAACACCCACATGGGAATCCCAGCTCCTCCTTACCAAGTTCTTCATTTGGAGGAAATTACTTAACCCAATCAAGCTTCATTTTCCTTCTCTCTCTTTTTTTTAAGAAAAGATTTTTTTGATGTGGACCATTCTTAATGCCTTTAATGGATTTGTTACAATATCACTTCTGTTTTATGTTGTGGTTTTTTGGCCAAGAGTCATTGGGATCTTAGCTCTCCAGCCAGGGATGAAATCCAAACACCCTGACTTGGAAGGCAAAGTCTTAACCACTGGGCTACCAGGGAAGTCCCAAGCTTCATTTTCTTCACATAAAAAGTAGCGATAACCTTTAACTCACAAAACAGTGAAGATGAATGCAAAATGCAAGTGCATTGTAAGTACTCAGTAAGTGGTGCTTTTATTATTGTGAGAGAGTTTGTCCTAGGTTAAAGATATTTCAGGCATCAGTTAATGAATGAAAAGTTTGTTGGGTTTTTTTGTTGGCTGGTTGGTTTTTGTCTGGTTTTACTCTGGGCAGTTGCCTTCATGGTATTCCTAAACTGGTATTTTTGGAGTTAATTGATGTGTTCTGCCTATTTGTGAGATTGTTATTTCACTATTCCTATTTATGATTCATCAAATAATATGGTAGTTGTTTTAAACTCTTGAAAAACTAAATTTTGCACCAATCATAAAGATGAGCCCAAAGTTTAAAGGAATATGCTATCTTAGTAAGGCCCATCTTCATTCACAACTTTCAGGATTTAAAGATCCAAAGGTCTGAAGATCTTTAAATCTGGGCATTTTTGCCAAACCCTGTACCTTGCCTTATTGGACTCGAGATGCCTGCTGCTTGGAAGGTGCTTGTGAAACTGGGTTACTGAGAAAGACCAAGGAGGAACCCAAAAAGCCCTAAAAGAGTAGCAGGAATTTATGAGCTCTAGGCTTGAGGAACAGACATGTTTCTTTTGGCTTCCTTCTACATTGTCAATCTGAGCTCACCAGCACAGGCAAGGAGCCAGGGGTTCTGGACAGAAATTCTTCCCAGGAGTAGACTGCTATCATAATGAACCATTCCCATGGTACCAGTCACACCTGAGTGTGGCAGTCAAGGTACAGCAAAACAGGGTACTTCAAACCAGGTCACAGTGGCATGGGAGCCTCCAGATTTCTATATGATTAGGATTTAGACTCCTGGGAAGATTGAGGGAGTGTGAAGTTTTTTTGTTTGTTTTGTGTGTGTGTGTGTGTGAGTGTGTGTGAAGTTTTAAATTAGATTAAAATTCTTTACAGTTTCAACCAAAGTGTTGTCTAGTCACAGCTATCGGGAAACTCCTTGCTTTACTACAAATTAATTTTATTTTTCTCCAAACTTCATCCCAGGCTCCAAGAATGAAAAAGCTGTGGGCCATAAAATAGTTCACTGGGAGTCGTCAAGAAAAGGACATTCATTCTTGAATAAACTGATCTTAAGGAAAGGAGAGCTGGTTATCCAATACACAGGATTTTATTACATCTATTCCCAAACATACTTTCGATTTCAGGAACCTGAGGAAGGTTTGGGAACTGTTTCAACAGAAGAGAACAGAAAAAAAATCAAACAAATGGTACAATATATTTACAAACACACAAGCTATCCTGACCCTATACTGCTGATGAAAAGTGCTAGAAATAGTTGTTGGTCTAAAGATTCAGAATATGGACTCTATTCCATCTATCAAGGAGGAATATTTGAGCTTAAAGAAAATGATAGAATTTTTGTCTCTGTAACTAATGAGCAATTGATTGACCTGGACCAAGAAGCCAGTTTTTTCGGAGCCTTTTTAATTGGCTAAAGGATCTATAAAGAAAAAACAGTGCCCCCAGAGTGACCTTTCACTTTTCAGAGTGACATACTTCAGAAATGTGGTGAAAGTAAGGCAGCCTGAGCAGAACAACTTCAACCAAAAGATCTACAACACAAGCTTTTTTGGTATCCTGGATTCTCTACCACTTAGCTACCTGGGAAGCCGCCTCTGGGGCTTCCCACCTTACCACCAGAAATCTAGACGATTTTCAATTTAGAAACATTTATATGGCAATTAACATCTCTGCTTCTTTACCATCTACTCTTGTGAAGATACCAGAAGACTGAAAGGTCATGGTCATTGTATGCAGGATGTGAAGGGAGTGGCATACTTCAGGATCCTGTGGTAGCTGTCCTGGACTCTCAACTTGGAAATAAGAAAATCCCGTTGTATTTCTCCATTGTCTGTTGTAACTTCTCCTTTTTTATTTCTAATTTTATTTAGATGTGTATTTTATTTGATTTGATTTGAGCCTTCTCCCTTTTTGTCTTGATGAGTCTAAGTAATGATTTGTCAATTTTGTTTATCTTCCCCCAAACCAGCTTTTAGTTTTATTGATTTTGCTATTGTTTCCTTCATTTCTTATTTCTTCTCTGATCTTTATGATTTATTTCCTTCTACTAGCTTTGGGTGTTTATTTGTTCTTCTTTTTCTAGTTGCTTTAGGTGTAAGGTTAGGTTGTTTGCTTGATGTTTTTCTCATTTGTTTTTTACAGTTTGAGTTTTTCACAGGTTTTTTTCCCCCTGTAATTGATATTTAATCTTATATAAGCATCTCACACAGCTCAATATCATAAAAACAAACAACACAATAAAAAATTAGGCTGAGGACATAAACAGACATTTCTCCAAAGAAGACACAGAGATGGCCAATAAACACAAGAAAAGATGTTCAACATCGTTCATTATTAGAGAAATGCAAATCAAAACAAACATGAGGTACCACCTCACTCCAATCAGAATAGCCATCATCAAAAAATCTACAAACAGTAAATGTTAGAGAGGATTTGGATAAAAGGGAATCCTCCTACACTGTTGGTAGGAATATAAATTGATAAACCATTATGGAGAACATTATGGAGATTCCTTTAAAAACTAGGAATAAATCTACCATATGACCCAGCAATCCCACTACTGGGAATATACCCTGAGAAAACCACAACTGACATCTACCCCAATGTTCATTGCAGCACTAATTTACAATATCCAGGACATGGAAGCAACCTAGATGTCCTTTGACAGATGAATGGATGAAGAAGATGTATATAGATATACAATGGAATATTACTCAGCCATAAAAAGGAACTAGTCTGAGTCAATGGTAGTGAGGTGGATGAACCTGGAGTCTGTTATACAGAGTGAAGTAAGTCAGAAAGACAAAAACAAGTATTACACGCTAGCGCATATATATGGAATCTAACCTGGAGAAAAAAAATAGCAACCCACTGCAGTATTCTTGTCTGAAAAATCCTATGGACAGAGGAGCCTGGCAGGCCACAGTCCCTGAGATTGTAAAGAGCTGGATACGACTGAGTGACTGAACAGCATGGGATCTAGAAGAAGAGTCCTAATGAACCTATGTACAGAGAAGAAATGGAGGTGTAGTGTAGAGAATGGACTTGTAGACACAGGAGGGGAAGGAGAGACTGGGATAAATTGAGAAAGGAGCATTAACATTTATATACTATCGTGTAAATAGGTAACTAGTGAGAAGCTGCTATGTAACACAAGGAGCCTAGCCTGGCACTCTGTGATGACCAATAACAGTGGGATTGGGGGAAGACGGAAGGTGTACATATATAATTATGACTAACTGACACTGTTACAAAGCAGAGACCAACAGGAGTTCACAGAGACTTCACAACACAATTGTGAAGTAACTGCTGCTGCTGCTGCTAAGTCACTCAGTCGTGTCCGACTCCATGTGACCCCATAGACGGCAGCCCACCAGGCTACCCCATCCCTGGGATTCTCCAGGCAAGAACCCTAGAGTGGGGTGCCATTTCCTTCTCCAGTGCATGAAAGAGAAAAGTGAAAGTGAAGTCACTCAGCTGTGTCCAACTCTTCGAGACTCCGTGAGCCACAGCCTACCAGGCTCCTCTGTCCATGGTATTTTCCAGGCAAGAGTACTGGAGTGGGGTGCCATTGCCTTCTCTGTGTGAAGTAACTACCTTCCAATAAAAAAGTAATAAAAATGTTACTTTTTCAATAGAAATGACTTTAAAATATATAGTTTTTGTGTTTTTTGTACTTAACATTTTATAGTAACAAGATTAGTAACAATGGGGAAAAGAACTTCTAATGTCTTTTTTATGGTATTTTTATCTAACATGTCTTACAGAAGAAAGAAAGAAACCACTCATTTTTGTACCATGTGATTAAAATATTATCAGTCCTTTCCTTTATGGTTAATGCTTTTGTTACAGACTGAATTGTGTCCCCACAAAAGATAATGTCAATGTCCTATTCCCCAGTACTTCAGAAATGTTATCTTACTTGGAAATAAGTTTGTTGCAGATATAATTAGTAAAGATGAGGTTGTAGTGGAATAGGTTGGGTCCTTCATAGAATGTGACTGGTGGCCTCATTATTTAAAGAAGGAGATTTAGTAACAGAAAGACCCACAGGAGGAAGTCCTCGTGGCAGCAGAAGCAGAGATGGAAGTGATGAAGCTGCAAGCAAGGAGCCCCAAGGATTGACAGTCCTCATCAGAAGCTCAAGAAGCAAGAGAGGATTCCACTCAGAGCCTCAGAAATCTGCTGACACCTTGATTTTAGACTCCTGGCCTCCAGAACTGTAAGAGAACAATTTTCTGATGTTGAAAACCACCTGGTCTGTGTCACTTTGGTTCAGCAGCCCTAGGAAGCTCATACAGCTTTCCATACCATGTTTAAGAAATCTTTTTTTACTGATGTCACACAGATGTCACCATTAATATTTTTTTTTCTGAAATCTTGAAGTTTAGTCTTTCATAGTTTGATAGTAGGACTCAACAATAATTTAATTCATGAAAGATGAAGGGATATAATTTTATCTTTTACCATATCAGTGACCAGTTGTCCAACACTGTTCAGTGGCTAGCCCACTCTTTCCCCATTGATTTTAATGTCTAACATCATACACCAAGCTCCCAGGGGTCTGTTTGTGTGCTCACTTCCCATCCTCCCCCCAACCCTGCATTGGATTGGTTGTCAGTTCTTGCACTCATTCCATCCATTTTCTAAAAATTGTGGTAAAATATAGGTAACTTAAAATTTATCATTTAACCATTTTTGAGCGTAGAGTTCAGTAGCATTAAGTACATCCACATTGTTGTGTGACCTTCAGGACTATCCATGTCCAGAACATTTCATTATCCCAAGCTAAAACTTTTTAACCATTAAGCAATAACTCTTCATTTCCTTTCCTCCAGGCCCCGGAGGAGGCCATACTACTTTCTTAATGAATTTGACTGTCTTAGTTAGCTCATGTAAGTAGAATTATGCAGTATTTGTTCTTTTATGTTTGACTTATTTGATTTAGCATAATGTCTTCAAGGTTTAATCGATGTTGAAGTATGCGTCAGACTTTCTTTAAAAAAATTTAAGTATAGTTGATTTACAATGTTGTATGAATTTTTGCTGTTCATTTCTTTTTAAGACTGAATGAATGACCCAGAGGGATGGGATAGGGAGGGAGGTGGGAGGGGGGTTCAGGATGGGGAACACATGTAAATCCATGGCTGATTCATATCAATGTATGGCAAAAACCACTACAATATCGTAAAGTAATTAGCCTCCGACTAATATAAATAAATGAAAAAAAAAAAGAAAAACTGAATGATATT
This sequence comes from Muntiacus reevesi, assembly GCF_963930625.1. NCBI lineage: Eukaryota > Metazoa > Chordata > Mammalia > Artiodactyla > Cervidae > Muntiacus > Muntiacus reevesi. The sequence continues at coordinate 71,994,368 of NC_089256.1, forward strand.
ACAGCATTGGAAAATAGATACTCCATTTTGTTTATTCATGTGTCTGTTGATCATACTCTCTGGCTTTAATGGTTACTATTTGCTTTTCTATAAATCTTAACTTTCTCCTTCTTTAGTCCTTTGTTTCCAAACAATCCAGGCATTTGGTTGTTTAATTCACAAACTTTGTGCAACCTAAGTACCTTTCATTGTGACATTTTAAGGCAAAATTTAGAAGGGAAAAAGTTACATTTGCATGTGCAGAATTCAGTTAGCAGTTTAAATAAACACCCTGGGAAGTCTCAAATTTCATTCCAAGTTCAACTGATATAGTATCAGAACTATATATAAATTTTTGAACAATGTGAATAATGACTATAGCCACCCAAAAGGAAAACAGTCCATTTGACCCGAAGTGGAAGGAGATAGGAAGGAATGAAAGAAAGTAGTCAGACTTCTTATACTTTATAGGAAAGGCCCATACAGGTATTGAGCTATGGATATGTGGTATTCCTCAAAACAAGGGAAGAAGAACCCCAAAGACAACTTAAAGATCATTAAGGCTTACTCTTTGGTCTCAAAAGTTGGGACTATATCACTTGGATTTTGACAGGCCGGACAACCCTTGCCCATGACTGTGGGGGTGGTGCCACCCAAAGCCATGGGAATGATGCTACCAAAGCTGTGGAGGCCAGGCCCCTGCCCAGCAGAGCCCTCAGAGATGTCTGCCTCTGCCCAGATATCAAGGCATGGAGTCATCTAGAACTGTGGGCACTCAACCCAGGCAGAAGACCACAGAGAGGATGAGGTTACTGCAGAGAATCCCTGCCAGGAAAATGCCCAGTGGAGCCATGTGGATATGGCTTCTCCCATGATCTCAAGTCAGCAGAGCCTCTGGTATGCAGTTCCAGACAGAGACAGCTACAAGCATGCAAGTCAAGCCAGTGAGGATTGCCATGTAGGTCACCTGCAGCAAAGTCATGGGGGCAGGTATACCCCAGTGTGCACAAAAGGTCATTTCCATATCCCAGTGGGCCTAGCAGGGAGAGTATCTGATGAAAGATTATTCTCAAGCCTTGAAATTTTATGTTTGCCTTGTTGCGTTTGGACTTGCTTGGGACCTGCCACCCTCTTCTTCCCTGTTTCTCCCCTTAGGCCTGGGAGAGTTTGCCCTACCACCTGTCCCACATTGTTTTTTGGAAGCACATAATTTTTTTTATTTCACAGATTCACATCTGGAGAGCAATTTATCTCAGAATCAATTATACCTTGAGTCTCATGCACATCTGTTTCAGGTGATATTTATATGAGACTTTAAACTTAGATTGTTTTTTAGCTGATGCTAGATGAAATTAAGACTTTGGAAGCTGTTGTGATGGAATGATCATGTTTTGCATGCAAAATGGACGTGAATTTTGGGGGGCCAGGGATATAATGCTATGATTTGAATATTTATTTCCCTCCAAAATTTCATATGTAATTTTCAAAATTTATTGAAATCCTAATACCTTAAGTGATGGTATTAGACACAGGGTCTTTTGGAATTGACTAGGTCATGATGGGTCCACTCATGAATGAGATTAATGTCCTTATAAAAAGGTTCGAGATAGGTCCCTTGCCTGTTCAGTCATGTGGGGATACAATGAGAAGTTTGTGACCCAGAAGAGGGTCTCTATACAACCATGTTGGCACCCTGATCTTAACTTCTAGCCTCCAGAACTGTGAAAAATTAATTTATTTATAAACTACCCAATTTGTGGCATGACATTCTCTAATCAGAAGACAAAAAGTGGTTGAATGAATTAAAAATTAAAATCTAGCAATATGCGGTCTACAAGGGATTCACTTTATTTTTTATGGCCATTTCTTTACAAAAAATTTTTATTTATTTTAATTTTTTTGGCTGTGCTGGGTCTTTGTTGATGTGCTCAGGACTTTCTCTAGCTGCAGTATCTCAGGCTTCTATTGTGGTGGCTTCTCTTGCACAGCACAGACTCTAGAGCACAAGAGAATCAACAGTTGAGGCACTTGTACATAGCTGCTCCAAGGCACGTGGGATCTTCCTGGACCAGGGATTGAACCGATGCCCCTTGCATTGCAAGGTGAATTCTTAACTTCTAGACTACCAAGGAAGCCCAAGGGACTCACTTCAGATTTAAAGATACACATAGATTGAAAGTGAAGAACAAAGATATCCTGTGCAAAGATGACCAAAAACAGTATGGGGCTACACTTGTATCAGGCAAAATAGACTTTAAGTAAAAAACTGTCTCTAGAGACAAAGTCATTCTATACTGATAAAATTCAATTCAACAGAAAGATAGAGCAATTATACGTACATATCCAGCATCAGAACCCCTAAACGTTTAAAGCAAATACCAATAGATCTGAAGGGAGAAGTTGATAACAATACAATAATGATAGACTTCACTATTCTACTGAACAATAGTGGATGGAACACCAGCAGGCAGAAAATCAATAAAGAAACAACTGACTATTGTTTGACAAAACATTGATGAAGGAAATTCAAGACGATACAAAGAAATGGAAAGTTGCCCCATGTTCTTGGATTGGAAGAATTAATATTGTCAAAACGTCCTTACTACCTAAAGCCATCTACATATTTAATGAAATTGCTATCAAAATTTCCATGACTTCCACCTTATCCTATATAAAAAATTAACTTATAAAAGATCATTTTGTTGTTTTTTAGTTGCAAAGTCAAGTCTGACTCTTTGCAACCCCATGGACTGTAGCCTGCCAGCTTCCTCTGGTCCATGGGACTTCCCAAGCAAGAACACTGGAGTAAGTTGCCATTTCCTCCTCCAGGGGATCTTCCCAACCCAGGGATCAAAGCTGCATCTCCTGCATTTCCTGAATTGGCAGGTTGATTCTTTTCCACTGCACCACCAGGGAAGCCCTAAAAGGATCATAGACCTAAACATAAGATCAAAGACTATAAAACTCTTAGAAAACATACAGGCAAGTCTTCTCTTTTATTCATATTTGACAATAGATTTTAGATATGATATCAAAAGTATGAGCAACAGAAGAAAAAATGGGCAAACTGGATTTCATCAAATTAAATACTTTTATACATAAAAAGACACTTTTTCAAGAAAGTGAAAAGCCAGCCTATAGAAAGTGAGAAAATATTTGCAATGGTGGACAAAATAAACAACTCTTTTAACAACAAAAAGACAAGGCATGTATGCTCAGTCATGTCTGACTCTTTGCGACCACATGAACTGTAGCCAGTTAGGCTCCTCTGTCCATGGAATTTTCCAGGTAAGAATACTGAAGTATTTCCAGTATTTCCTTCTCCAGGAAATCTTCCTGACCCAGGGATCAAACCCATGTCTCTTGTGTCTCCTGCATTGGCAGGCAGATACTTTACCTGCTGAGCCTCCAGGGAAGCTCTAACAAAAAAACAGATGACACAATAAAAAATTGGAGAAAGATTAAAACCACAATGAGACATGAATGTATACCCATTAGGATGACTACTATTAAACAACAGGTAATAACAATTGTTGGTAAGGATGTGGATATATTGGCACCATCACACTTTGCTGTTGGGAATTTTAAATGGTGCAACTGATGCGAAAAAATTAGTGATTTCTCTGAAAGTTAAACATAACATTACTATATTACCTAGAAATTTCACTCATAAGTGTATTTTCAGGAGAATTGAAAACAGATACTTTTAAACAAATACCTGGACATTAAGTTTCATAGCAGCACTGTTTACCACAGACCAAAGGAAGAAGCAATCCAAATGTACATTTTTATTTAGATGATTGAATAAACAAAATGTGATATATACATACAATGAAATATTACTCAGCCAGATATATATTGTTTAAGGTGAACATGTATGAATCCATAAAGAAAATCACCAGTATGAAGAAGACAACTCCAGAGAAAAGGGAGGGGAGGGAGTACAGAGGATCTCAAGGGAGCATCAGAGGTAATAGTAATGTGCTATTTCTTAATCTGGACATGGGTTCACAGCGTTGGTTCTCTATAGCGTAATTTTTCATACTGTATACATGTATTACTAGTATTTTATAATTTAAATTTTATCTGAATGGTAATGGTAATCATGCCAAACCAGAAATTTGGAGGAAGAATATACTACTTTTTGATTCACCAATGTGTTTTTAAAAAATAAGTTATTGAACTTCCCTGGTGCCGGTGGTTGAGACTGCATGCTTCTACTGCAGAGGGCATGGGTCCGATATTTGGTCAGAGATTTAAGGTACCACAGGCCACTCGGCACGGCCAATAAAAACAAAAACAAACACAAAAACACTTTATTGGGTCTTTTGGATTACTAAAAAAAAAAAAAAATTCGTGTTGGTCATGATGAGTGAAATATAAAAATGTATAAAGAAGTTAAAAATCCTCGCACTCCTCCCACCATGAAGATTTCAATGATAAAATTATGTGTTCCATCTTTCTATTGACACAAGTATATGTAGTCAATATTCCAGCTTTGTGAATTTTTTCTTCTATGAATGGGAATATACATATATATATGCACACATGTATGTGTGTGTGTATAAAACTCAGCAACTTATTTATTTAACAGTATTTGTGGGCTTCCCAGGTGGTGCAGTGGTAAAGAATCCACCTGCCAATGAAGGAGCCACAGGAGATGTGGGTTCAACCCCTGGGTCGGGAAGATCTCCTGGAAAAGGAAATGGCAACCCACTCCAGTATTCTTGCCTGGAAAATGCCATGGACAGAGCAGCTGGTGGGCTACAGTCCAGGGGATCACAGAGAGTCAGATTCAGCTGAGTGCATGTGTGCACGTGTGCGCGCGCGCGCACACACACACACACACACACACACACACACACACACACTCTGCATAAAAAACATTCAGGCCTAGCTGATTCTTAAATACTGCATAATACCTCATTGAACAACTAGATCCTAATTTAGTCCACCATCAGTTCCTTCCCAGTTGTTTGCCTTTACAAGTAATGCTATAAATACAATGAACTTCTTTGTCCTTGGTCCTAAATTGGGGTTACAAGCTGATTTAACATTTTAGATGCTAAAACTAACTGATGACTTTTTAAACCTTTTGCTGCAGTTTATAGACTGGGCAGCAGAAACGATACCTCTGTGTTCCTCATGGCATCATTAGAAAGTGATGTGGACTCCTGCTCTTCTGGTTTGCCAGCCTGGTGAGTGAAGACGATCTAATTTGTGTGTAAAACACCAGCACTCTTTATTACGGTCAGTGAAAGTGAGCTCATTGCTTCTCAGCACCTTTTGGGGAACATTTAGAAATGCTGATGCCTGGGCTTCACCACAGACCTACTTAATCAGCGTTTTTGAAGAAGGGCCCAGGAATCTTTTTGTGTCTGTGTTTTAATTTCCCCAAGTGACTCTGATACAGCTAGTTGAGCATACGTCCATCAACAGACGATTAGAAATCATGAATAGAGCCTCTATCTAGAATTGAGAAAACTGAATTTCAAAAGCTGTGATTTATTAATTAAGTGTTTAAGGAAACAGTGTAACCAGATAATGATTATGGTGAGAAATTCCAAAATTCAATTTATATGCAGCATTTTAATTCCATGAATTGTTTGAAACAAGGCATACCTACATGTATCTTTCTTGGCTTTAGAGGTAAAACCCAAGATAGGAGGCAGCTATGAAGTGGATATTTTAGAATGACAATTTTTCTGGCCAACTGTGAATCTCTTCTTAAAGGAACTATGAATACTGAATATCTGATCTTTTTGAAAATGAAATAAAATCAGGGGTGTTCTTGCCCATCGTTGCTGGACTCTGTCCCATGAAACTTCCTCACTTGAAGAATAGAGGAAAAAACTGCTACTTCAGTTTCAACTAGGATGTATCTGGGCAAAACAAGGCAAGTGGCTTTTAAAGACAATTACCCTAGAAGAGGGGCCTGCTCAGGTGTGTGAGAGGTGCCTGAATAGAAGGGAGCAGTAAGGCTTTTTCTTCCCTCTTCTTGAGACCAAAAAGGGACCCCTTCAGGGTCACATACCAGGAGCAGCCACCAGGTGGCGAGATTCTCTCATTTTCCTCAAAGATCGAAATGTTTAAAAGTGGCAGAGATTAAATGATTTCTTCAAATGACTTCAAATTCTCTACCTGGAGAAAACTCAAAGTGAAGGAGCAAGAAGGCATGTGGCAGGCACTCACTGTCTCAGATAAGAGCACCCACCTTGCATGGGGAGTTGTGAGGAAATGTTTAATATATGTGAAGGCCTGAGACCCTGCCTAGCTGGTTCCAAGGACTCAGTAAGTTCCTTTTAAAATATGTAAAGTTAAAAATAAGAAAACTTCTAGGATTATAAACTCATGATCATTGTTTTTATGCTGAGTTCCAGTGTAAGTTTGTTTATTCTTCAAATCATCTACAAAGTCGTATCTATGTCAAAATTAAAATGACCTAGATAAAATAGATATGTAAGTGTTATAGAAAACAGGGTTTAAATACTTCCCCTTTTGAGTGAAAATCAATCAATATACAAAAGCCCAAGTTTGTGAACCAGATAAATTCAAGAGATGGCCAAAGAGTCTTTATCTTAAAAAAGAGATTGGCCTCCAACTAATAAAATAATATTAAAAAAAAAAAAAAAAATGAGACTCATCACAGACTTCCTTAAAAGCCAAGTTTTTGGCTTAAGAAGTGGATTCCATTTGTTGAATTTGTTCCTGACTGCTCTGTAAAATGAACTGAAGGTATCCTCAAAATACCTTGTGAGGATGATTTGGTTTCCGCATCCTTTGCTTCCCCTGTTGTAGGTTTTCCCTTTCCTCTAAGCTTCCCATGCTTCTGTCTCCAGATCCTCTCCAGGAGGGGTTCAGAAAGTGGATGGAGATTGAGAGGCAATACAGCACAAAAGCCCTTCACCCTCAGAACTGGAAACTGAAGTGTGAGTTGGATGTGGTGCTGTTTGTCCTTGGGCAGCCTTCACTTTGGGGCCAGCTTTCACTCTAGGGAGATAATAAAAAAGAGAAAAAGGGACCTGTATTGAGCACTTTCTGTATTCTGGATACTCTTGTTTGTATGCTCCCTTATTTCCTATAGAAACCTTGTGATGGAAGGATGGGGATAATCATCCATTTACATACGAAGACACAGATTACAGAGCTAAATAGCAAGGTTGTGACCTCAGGCTGGTCTGATTCCACAGCTCAAGTGTTGAACTGCCGTGGGGTTGGATTATGTTAGAACAGAAGGAGTTGGGTGAAGATGCGCCTTTCTATGTAATTCTGGGAAACAAAAAAAATAGTGTTAGCAAAGCTCCAGCAGCTTGACTATGAACATAACCTCCTTCTGCGACACTTGCCCCCAAACATAAACAGAGTCCTGTGATACTACCTCATCTAAAATACTGTGTTTTGTGCAACGTACTAGCATACATACACTGGTGTCGGATAGATCTGATTTTCCATATTTTTATGCTAACGAGATAATTACTTTATTATTCTTTGTGACAATGCAATATGAAGTCACAGCCACCACATTTTGGCGACTCAAAAATGAGCCCAAACAAAAAAGAATTAAAGCACTTATTTGACATACACAGCATTAGAGAAGAGGCTTTGTAACAAACTGAAAATATTTCCTGCTAATAAAACTGGGACAATAAGGACAAAACTGCTCTACTAAAAGCTGCTTGTCATCTTTTGCTTTGACAGTAAGGAATGCTGAATTAAGTAACAACAAGTCACCTGAAAATGTGAGTGAAACAATGACAAAAAATTATCTCATAAACTTTTCTATATTTATTAAGAGACTTCATTATTTTAATAAAATCTCTGGTGCAAATTTTAAAGTGATTGATTTACCAGCCTGCATGTACTTTAAAGTATGGGCTTCCCTGGTGGGTCAATGGTAAAGAATCCACCTGCCAATGCAGAAGACGTGGGTTCAATCCCTGGGTTGGGAAGATTCCCTAGAGAAGGAAATGGCAACCCACTCCAGGATTCTTGCCTGGATAATCCCATGGACAGAAGAGCCTGGCGGACCACAGTTCAAGGGGTCGCAAAAGTGTTGGACAGCACTAAGTGACTGAGCCCCAGCATTGTAAAGTATATATAAGCTTAGACTTGTCCTAGAAGTATAAAACATTCTGGCTTATTCTGCCTTATTATTATGGTTGGCCTAATATTTTAAAATAAGTCTGCAGCCCATAGAGTCTTCATAGGTTCCCTAAAGTCACTTGCCAGTGCATCTCTGAGAGAGAGAGAGAGAGATCAATATAAAAGAAACTTCATGCTCCTCCTTCTTAACCTGCTTAGACAAGTGGAGGAAACCAAATGAAATCAGCCCAAAGCGACTTATTAGTGAGCATTTCACTCAGTGTGGTTTCAGAAGCTTTTAACAAAAGACCACCTCAATTGGCACCAATAACATTAAAAGCTTGAGGTAAAGTGATTCTGGGCTTGGTTAAGTCAGCAGCTCATTGTCATCACTGAAGAGCCAGGTCTTTTCCTTCTTCTGCTGCACTTTGCTCATAATATTGGCTTTCGACTGCTGGCTTGCAGGATAGCAGCAGCAGACTCAGGTCCTTCACAAAACTAAAAGCTACCTCGTATCCCCTTTTAAAACCGAGCAAAACTCTTCCACACTCGCTGTTCAGAATTATTTATCCAAGTCCTTTGTGGGTTTCCCAAATTAAAGACCCCTATTCTACATCAGTTCAGTTCAGTCGCTCAGTCATGTCTGACTCTGCGACCCTATGAACCGCAGCATGCCAGGCCTCCCTGTCCATCACCAACTCCTGGAGTTTACCCAAACCCATGTCCATTGTATCATTGATGCCATCCAAACATCTCATCCTCTGTCGTCCCCTTCTCCTCCTGCCCTCAATCCTTCCCAGCATCAGGGTCTTTTCAAATGAGTCAGCTCTCCGCATCAGGTGGCCAAAGTATTGGAGTTTCAGCTTCAACATCAGTCCCTCCAGTGATACCTACATAAAGTCAAATCATTGACAGTCCCAAATGATTCATGCTGTTTATACAGGTCCATCCAGTGGTGTGCTGGACCCAGTTTGTACTCTCTTATAAGAGCCAGAAGCACAGCGCCTGCGACGGACTGCACAGAAGCACCGCCGAGAGGAGCTACTCCACATTCAAGGTCAGGAGGGGCGCCGTGAGGAGATACCCCTCGTCCAAGGTAAGGAGCAGTGGCTGTGCTTTGCTGGAGCAGCCGTGAAGAGATACTCCACGTCGAAGGTAAGAGAAACCCAAGTAAGACCATAGGTGTTGCGAGAGGGCATCAGAGGGCAGACACACTGAAACCATAATCACAGAAAACTAGTCAATCTGATCACAGGACCACAGCCTTGTCTAATTCAATGAAACTAAGCCATGCCGTGTGGGGCCACCCAAGACGGTAGGGTCATGGTGGAGAGGTCTGACAGAATGTGGTCTACTAGAGAAGGGAATGGCAAACCACTTCAGTATTCTTGCCTTGAGAACCCCATGAACAGTATGAAAAGGCAAAATGATAGAATATTGAAAGAGGAACTCCCCAGGTCGGTAGGTGCCCAATATGCTACTGGAGATCAGTGGAGAAATAACTCCAGAAAGAATGAAGAGATGGAGCCAAAGCAAAAACAATACCCAGTTGTGGATGTGACTGGTGATAGAAGCAAGGTCCAATGCTGTAAAGAGCAATATTGCATAGGAACCTGGAATGTTAGGTCGATGAATCAAGGCCAATTGGAAGTGGTCAAACAGGAGATGGCAAGAGTGGCAACATTCTAGGAATCAGCGAACTAAGATGGACTGGAATGGGTGAATTTAAATCAGATGACCATTGTATCTACTACTGTGGGCAGGAATCCCTTAGAAGAAATGGAGTAGCCATCATGGTCAACAAAAGAGTCCGAAATGCAGTACTTGGATGCAATCTCAAAAATGACAGAATGATCTCTGTTCATTTCCAAGGCAAACCTTTCAATATCATGGTAATCCAAGCCTATGCCCCAACCAGTGACACTGAAGAAGCTAAAGTTGAATGGTTCTATGAAGACCTACAATACCTTTTAGAACTAACACCCCCAAAAAGATGTCCTTTTCATTATAGGGGACTGGAATGCAAAAGTAGGAGGTCAGGAAACACCTGGAGTAACAGGCAAATTTGACCTTGGAGTACAGAATGAAGCAGGGCAAAGGCTAACTAATAGAGTTTTGCCAAGAGAATGCATCGGTCATAGTAAACACCCTCTTCCAACAAAACAAGAGAAGACTCTACAGGTGGACATCACCAGATGGTCAACACCAAAATCAGATTGATTATATCCTTTGCAGCCAAAGATGGAGAACCTCTATACAGTTAGCAAAAACAAGACCGGGAGCTGACTGTGGCTCAGATCATGAACTCCTTATTGCCAAATTCAGACTTAAATTGAAGAAAGTAGGGAAAACCATTAGACCATTCAGGTATGACCTAAATCAAATCCCTTATGATTATACAGTGGAAGTGAGAAATAGATTTAAGGGACTAGATCTGATAGAGTGCCTGATGAACTATGGACGGAGGTTCATGACATTGTACAGGAGACAGGGATTAAGACCATCCCCATGGAAAAGAAATGCAAAAAAGCAAAATGGCTGTCTGAGGAGGCCTTACAAATAGCTGTGAAAAGAAGACAAGTGAAAAGCAAAGGAAAAAGGAAAGATATTCCTATCTGAATGCAGAGTTCCAAAGAATAGCAAGGAGAGATAAAAAAAGCCTTCCTCGGCAATCAATGCAAAGAAATGGAGGAAAACAACAGAATGGGAAAGACTAGAGGTCTTTAAAGAAAATTAGAGATACCAAGGGAACATTTCATGCAAAGATGGGCTCAATAAAGGACAGAAATGGTATGGACCTAACAGAAGCAGAAGATATTAAGAAGAGGTGGCAAGAATACACAGAAGAACTATACCAAAAAGATCTTCATGACCCAGATAATCACGACAGTGTGATCACTCACCTAGAGCCAGACATCCTGGAAAGTGAAGTCAAGTGTGCCTTAGAAAGCATCACTATGAACAAAGTTAGTAGAGGTGATGGAATTCCAGTTGAGCTATTTCAAATCCTGAAAGATGATGCTGTGAAAGTGCTGCACTCAATATGTCAGCAAATTTGGAAAACTCAGCAATGACCACAGGACTGGAAAAAGTCAGTTTTCATTCCAGTCACTAAGAAAGGCAATGCCAAGGAATGCTCAAACTACCGCACAATTGCACTCATCTCACACGCTAGTAAAGTAATGCTCAAAATTGTCCAAGCCAGGCTTCAGCAATACGTGAACCAAGAACTCCCAGATGTTCAAACTGGTTTTAGAAAAGGCAGGGGAACCAGAGATCAAATTGCCAACATCTGCTGGATCATAGAAAAAGCAAGAGAGTTCCAGAAAAACATCTATTTCTGCTTTATTCACTATACCAGAGCCTTTAACTGTGTGGATCACAGTAAACTGTGGAAAATTCTGAAAAGAGATGGGACTACCAGACCACCTGACCTGCCTTTTGAGAAACCTGTATGCAGGTCAGGAAGCAGCAGTTATAACTGGACATGGGACAACAGACTGGTTCCAAATAGGAAAAGGAGTACGTCAAGGCTGTATATTGTCACCCTGCTTATTTAACTTATATGCAGAGTACATCATGAGAAACGCTGGGCTGGATGAAGCACAAGCTGGAATCAAGATTGCCAGGAGAAATATCAATAACCTCAGACGTGCAGACGACACCACCCTTATGGCAGAAAGTGAAGAGGAACTAAAAAGCCTCTCGATGAAAGTATAGGAGGAGAGTGAAAAAGTTGGCTTAAAGCTCAACATTCAGAAAACAAAGATCATGGCATCTGGTCCCATCACTTCAAGGCAAATAGATGGGAAGACAGTGGAAACAGTGTCAGACTTAATTTTTTCGGGCTCCAAAATCACTGCAGATGGTGATTGCTGCCATGACATTAAAAGACACTTACTCCTTGGAAGGAAAGTTATGACCAACCTAGACAGCATATTAAAAAGCAGAGACAACACTTTGCCAACAAAGGTCCGTCTCGTCAAGACTATGGTTTTTCCAGTGGCCATGTATGGATGAGAAATTTGGACGGTGAAGAAAGCTGAGCACTGAAGAACTTATGCTTTTGAACTGTGGTGTTGGAGACAACTCTTGAGAATCCCTTGGACTGCAAGAAGATCCAACCAGTCCATCCTAAAGGAGATCAGTCCTGGGTGTTCATTGGAAGGACTGATGTTGAAGCTGAACCTCCAATACTTTGGCCACCTCATGTGAAGAGCTGACTCATTGGAAAAGACCCCAATGCTGGGAAGGATTAGGGGCCAGAGGAGAAGGGGACGACAGAGGATGAGATGGCTGGATGGCATCACCGACTCGATGGACATGTATTTGGGTAGACTCCAGGAGTTGGTGATGGACAGGGAGGCCTAGCATGCTGTGATTCATGGGGTCACAAAGAGTCAGATATGACTGAGTGACTGAACTGAACTGAACAGATTAGAGCCATTTGTTCACTTCACTTTCAAACTCTGCCTGCAGTGGCCTTAATAGTGAAATTGACCATGGTGGGGAGTAGAAATTGGGAAACATTTAAATTGAGATTGTTGGTTGTTTTTGTTTTGTTTTGTTTTCCCTGAAGATCTAGTTGTCAAATATTTACCAGCACACTGTGGCACCAGCAGTGATTACTACATTTCACATACGTATCTCTGTTTTATAACCACATAACAGAGAATACCAGTAGTGATCAGGGCATTGCCAATACGTTATCAGTTTGAGATGAATTTGTCATCTGAAATAGTCAGTTAAATCCCCCTTGTAATGAAGTAATGTAACTTGTGTTTTAAGTTTTAAGCTTATGATTTGCACAGGCTTTTTTCTAAGTAAATATTTTCCTTAGATAGAACTTACAGGTGAAATAAATGGAAGCAAAATATCTTCCCCTAAACTATTTGAAACTACAAGCATATTTATATTTTATGTAAACTATTCATGTGTGAATAAAGCAGAACATAGCTATCAGTGTACAAGGATAAAGTGATGTAAATTCTCATTTTGTTCTGGAATGAGTATATACTAGAAAGTCCTAGGTTTAGAGGGCATTGCCTAAATAAAAAGTGCCCTCATTCATTTAAACAAGCATTTATTAAGCATCTAGTAATTCCCAGGCAACAGTGACTTAACAAAAGACCTGGGCCGTGCTCACATAAGCCTTACAATCTAAGAGGGAGAGAAATGTTAAATAAATACATAAATGAGTACAAATTTAGCAGTGAAACAGTAGGAAAGAAGTAGGAATCTTTTTAAGCTTGGGGAACTGATCCAACTGGGTTGCCGAGAGTAAGAGGGAAAGAGCTCCAAGTTAGAATCTATATTCTGGGGAAATCTATTTTCCAAGAGACCCTGGAAAAACTCGCCAGCCATTGTGGGCTCAAAAATAATGGGGGATCATTTGAAGGGTTTTAAGCGCAGGAGTGTCAGGATTAGATTTGTATCTTCAAAAGATTACTAGCTGAAGAGGCAAGACGATCTTGGCATGGGAAGAATAAACAGAGGGAGAGCAGTCCGTTGGCTATTGTAGCAATTTTAGTGGGATCAGGGGGCTCAGACCAGAGCATTAGTGGAGGATATGATAAGTGGCTGAAACACATCTGAAGTGACAGGGCCTCTCATGAAACCCTTTAGCTGCCTTCAAGGAGCTTATAATGTAATTGAAGAGGCAAGTCACGGATGTAAAATCACAGAAACAGTGTATAATTAGGAAATAAACTAGGAAGTTCAAATTCCGAGGGACAGAGGAACTGAGAGCAAAAAGTGGGTCAGGACTCCAAGGTTTGGATTTGCAGAGAGAAGCCAGAGGTGAGAGGCGGCAAGAGGTAGGGCAGTGAGGGGAGGGGCAGGGCTAGCACAGTGGGATGTGGAACGTATCTTATTAGATATGTAGGGTAAGGCCAAATGATGAGCTCTTGAGAAGGTCAGAGCTTAAAAGACTTGATGTGAGATGAAAATGAGTCACTAAAAATGTTTTACACAAGAAGGATACCAAATGAAATTAAGCTTTAAAGAAGTTTAGTTTTACCAAATTCTTATAGTTAATTAGACTGAGAACTTGCTGCCTACAGTGTTGTTGAGTGGACTTAGATGTTGATGATTAAGATTGGAGGTGAGGCCTAGGAAATAACATAAGCAGAACACTCTTCAACATAAATGGCAGCAACATTTTTTTTTTGATCTGTCTCCTACCAGTTCAGTTCAGTTCAGTCGCTCAGTCGTGTCCAACTCTTTGTGACCCCATGAATCGCAGCATGCCAGGCCTCCCTGTCCATCACAAACTCCCGGAGTTTACTCAAATTCATTCCCATCGAGTCGGTGATGCTATCCAGCCATCTCACCCTCTGTCATCCCCTTCTCCTCCTGCCCCCAATCCCTCCCAGCATCAGGGTTAGTCTCCTATAGTAAAGGAAAAAAAGCAAATACAAACAAATGAGACCTAATTAAACCTAAATCTTTTGCACAGCAAAGGAAACCATCGACAAAATGAAAAGTCAGCCTACTGAACGAGAGAAAATATTTGCAAATAATTTGCCAGATAAGGGATTAATATCCAACATGTATAAACAGCTCATGCACATCAACCCCCAAAAAACAAACTCAGTTGAGAAATGGGTAGACGACCCAAATAGATTTTTCCACAGAGGAAATACAGATGGCCAACAGGCACATGAAAACCTGCTCAACATTGCTAACTGTCAGGGAAGTGGAAATCAAAGCCAAAATGAGGCGTCGATTCATACCTGTCAGAATAACCCTATCGTGAAGAGGAACACAAGTAACAGGTGTTGGCGAGGATGTGGAATAAAGGTGATCTTTGTACACTGGTGGTGAAAGTGTGAGGTGGTGTAGCCACTGTTGTGGAATTCAGTATGGAGGTTTCTCAAAAAGCTGAAAACAGAGTTAATATGTGACTCAGCACCCCACTCCTGGCTTTCTCTCTGAAAAAAAAAAGTACTAACTCAAAAAGATACAGGCACCCCACTGTTTATTGCAGCTTTATTTATAATTCCCAAGATATGGAAGAAACAAGTGACCATCAACAGATAAATAAATACAGATTTGGGGGTGTGTGTGTGTATATATGTAATGGAATACTACTCAGACATTAAAATAAAACAAAATTTTCCCATTTTCAGCAACATGGATGGACTTGGAGAATATTATGCTAAGTGAAATAAATCAGACAGAGAGAGAAAAATACTGTATGATATCACATATGTAGAATCTAAAAAATACAACAAACTACAGCAAATACAGCACATATAAGAAAAGAGAAGCAGGCTTACAGATATAGAGAACAAACTAGTAGGCTTGTAGGGGTAAGGGGATGGGAGGTGCAAACTATTGGATATAATTATAAAAATTACCAAGGATGTATCTTACCACCCAGGGAATATAGTCAATATTTTGTAATAACTGTAAATGGAAAGTAACCTTTACAAATTGTATAAAAATTTTTAAAAAATGGACATGAGGGATGGATATTAGGAATACTCAGTGGGTTGGAGATGATGAATTTGCTTTAGACATAAAATGAGCTTAAAGTAGTGATGAGCTCTCCAGTTATAAATGTCCAGTAGGCAGTACGGACTGAGTGGTTTTTATTTGTATTCTTCTGCACTGCTTACACTTCCAGGTTGTCTTTCCTCATTAGTGTTCCAAAAGTAATGTTCCGTGATTTGTACAGAGGAAACATTCTGCTTTCTAACACACCTGGCAAGACTTAACATAATGAAATATCTTGATGCATTATCTTAATAGCATATTAAATAATACCTTGACATAATAAAATCAAATTACCCAAATGGTCATAGATTTTTTTTGTATTCTTTACCAGCCTTAATAAGTAATTATGGATTTTTAGGAAATTAGAACTAGAGGTAGACTCCTATTTTAGTGATCTTGGTGAGATAATTTATAGTATTTAACTTTCATTAAAGTGAATATATATTGCAATCTATAGCAAAACAGTTTCAAGATATACTGTTTATTTTTATAAAGAAACTCATATATTCATGTTTCACAAATCTTGTCTAGTTTATTAGCAATCCACCTTTTGTCAGAGATTAACGTCCTCTTTACCCCTCCATCCTCCTACCCTTCAACACTCCTAAAATAAACTGCCACCCAAATATCAATAGAGTATTTTGTAGAAAGTCTAGAATTTCAAAGATCCAAACACTACAAATAACAAACACCGAAAAAAAAGTCTTTGCTCCAGAGATTAGCTTCAGAGAAGACAACAATTGTTGAAGGCATCTGCTAAGAGGATTTTTAATTTAATGGAATTTGTTGTAACTCAATCAGTATAGCACAATTGCTGTGCACCATCTGTTGAAGCTTTGAAACTGCCTCGGATGTTACAGTCATATCCATTAAAATGGAATACTACTTTTTACAAACTTTCCTTCCTCCCATTTATTTTCCAATGCTTTCAGAATCATTAGAAGATGAATTGACAAGGAAAAATATCTCAAGAGTCAAAAGGACAACTCAACAGGAAAAAAAAAAAACCCAAATAACCTGATTTTCAAATTGGCAGAGGACTTGAATAGATATTTCTCCAAATAATATATACAAATATCCAATAAGTATGTGAAAAGGTGTTCAACATCACTAATTACTAGGGACATGTAAATCGAAACCATGATGATATACCACTTCATACTCATTAGGATGACTTTACAAAACAGGAAAATAAGCAACAGAAAAAAAAAAACAAAACAGGGGATAGATATTGTCAAGGATGTAAAGAAATTGGAATCCCTGTTCACTGCTGGTGGGAATGTAAATAAGGCCGCTGCTGTGGAAAACCATATGGCAGTTCCTCAAAAAATGAAATATAGAATTACCATATGACCCAGCAATTCCAATTCTGGGTATGTACCTAAAAGAATTGAAAGCAGGGAAGCAAACAGATGTTTGTATATCAATGTTCATAGCAGCATTATTCACAAGAGCCAAAAGGTGGAAGTAATTCAGGTGTCTATTTGTGGATGGACAGATAAGCAAAATGTGGTCTATATCCAAAGAGTAAAATATTACTCGGGAAAGAAGAAGATTCTGGCACAAGCTACAACATAGACAAACTGTGAGGACATTATGGGAAATGAAATAAACCAGTCATAAAATAACAAATACTGGCAAGGGGTAAATAGAGTAGTCAAATTCAGAGACAGAAAACAGATTGTGGTTGCTTGCCAGGGCTGGGAAGAGAACATTCTTCTTTTATGTCATTTCATCTTTATGTTATTCTGTGCTATACCTGTCCACATATAAAATGCAACATTATTATAATAGTAAAAGATTATTAGAAACATACAAGCAAAAACAATAAAATGTTGGTTGACTAATACTAAGGTACATCTTCATAATGGAAACTATGTAATTTTCTCAAGATGGAGTACTACAAAAACATCCAAGAAAAGAATATTGGTATTAGAGAACTCCAGGATACTGTTCTACATTAAAAATGAAGAGAGTGGACAGTGTATATAGTATATTACCCTTTATGTAAGCTACAAACACACACACAAATATTTATAGAAACACACAGGATAGGTAAACCAGAGGCTAAATTGTTTTTAATGATGTCAGTTGAGGAGTATGCAGAAGGTATAACATGCTGCTGAATATTCTTTGGTTTATCATTTTAAATTTAAGACCATGCTTTTTTAAAAATTTTAATTGTCAAATCACATGAATGATTTATATATTCAAATATAAAATTTTAAATAATTCCTAAAATTAAAAGTAACTAAAACAAATCTAACTGCGTCAAATTTATCACTTAACCACACATAAAAAAGCATTATTTCAATTAATTCTAGGACACATAGTTGTACACATTTGTAGACTCGTGCATATGTGCTCAGTTTTGTCCAACTCTTTGCAACCCTATGGACTATAGCCTGCCAGGCTCCTCCGTCCTTGGAATTTTTCAGGAAAGAATACTGGAGTGGGTTGCCATGCCCTTCTTCGGGGGATCTTCCTGACCCAGGGATCAAACCCACATCTCTTTGTCTCCTACATTGGCAGGCAGGTTCTTTACCTCTAGTGCCCCCTGGGAAGCCCTGTACACACTCAATGGGGTATATTCTAAGGACAAAGAGAACTGCAAGAAAATTTCAGGCTTTATTTGCCAAGTTTACTATTAACAGTAGTGCCAATGTTATTAGTTTGAAATCATTTAATGCATGTTACAACATAAATAATTATGCTTATGTTGTTAGAAGCCAGCATATTCAGTAGGAATATAAAACCAAATACGTTAAGTAAATAATCAGAAGTTGAATTGAAATATCTCTAAAGCTAATGACTTCTTAATGTTTTGTATGGGAATAGCTTCAAACAAAGAAAAGTTGTAAGAATAATACCAAGAAATCATTCTACCCCTTCCCTGGATTCATTTATTATTCATATTTTCCCCCACTTGCTTTGTCATTGCCTCTGTTTATCTGCTGATGCTGTTTAGTTGCTAAGTTGTATCTGACTCTTTGCAACCCCTTGGATGGCAGTCCCCCAGGCTCCACTGTCCATGAGATTTCCCAGGCAAGAATACTGGAGTGGGTTGCCGTTTCCTCCTCCAGGGGATCTTCCCAACCCAGGGATCGAATCCAAGTCTTCTGCTTGGCAGATGGATTCTTTACCACTGAGCCACTTAGGAAGTTCTCTGTTTATCTACACACACATAATTATTATTCTGAAACAGAAGCATAGAGCATGGTTAAGTGTATATTTTTAAGAATATTTTCTTTCACATAGTTATCAATTCCAGTAAACTAAACATTGATTCAATACTTCTATCTAATCTATCCTCCATATTCTAAGTTTGTCACTTAACCCAATATTGTCCTTTATAGAAGTTTTTATCCTCCAGTTTAGGATACAGTCTAGGATAGAAATTACAGTTAGCTGTTTCATCTCTTTGGTTTTCTTTTGTCTGGAACATTTTCCCAGTCTTTCTTTGTCATATATAATGTTGACAGTTTGGGAAAGAAATTTTAAAAAGAGAATATTCCTTTTTTGAGTCTGTCTGATATTTCCTTGTGATTAGTTTGAGATTGTGCATTCCCAGCTGGAATACCATGTAAGGGACTTTGTGTCTTTTACAGAGCATCACACTGGTGATGTTAATTATGATCACTTGCTAAGAGTGTGTCTGATTTACCTACTGTATTATCATCATCTCATGACACTTTCAAAAAATATTTATCCTAGCTCTGTTGATAGACAGGATCTAGGCCATAGTATTATAGGAGCAATAACCATCCCTACTGCCCAAACTGAAGTTTCTAAATGCCATTCCCCACTATAAGGAACCAGAAATTCTTGGAGAAATAGGGAACTTACACGGTAAGTTACTTACAAGTGGTGTTTTACTGTGCCACACATTTTGGCAAGGAAGTTCTCAAAGTCTAAGCAAGTCATGTCAGAGGCCCTGGAGCCAACTTGAAAAGGATCTCATTAGCCAAAGATAGAATAATTTAAGCATTAAAAAGAAAAAAAATCACTGTAACCTTGACGGCTCCTCACTGAATATATGAAAATCTATGAATCCATAATAATACTCCTCAAAGGATAAGGTATGCTGGGTTTTTATGCTCAGCAGGGTGGTTTTGTGCCTATCTGAACAGTTTAGCATGCTCTGCTTCACCTATTGGAACTCAACTTTGAAGATCCAGTTCAGGTGGTACTTCCTCTGAGAAGCCTTCCCTAAAACCTCTATGCAGTTCATTGTTTCTCCATATTTCAACAGAGCTTATTGTACATGCCTCTTTAAATGCACATATCAAACTGTACTGGAATTGCTTGTTTAACTGTATTTTTCTCTCTATATGGTAAGTTTATAAATACAGGACTTTTCTGACCTTTTTTTTTTTTTTTTTTTTTTTTTTGTCATTCCCAGTACCTGACACCTACTAATAGAAAGTTTTATATATTTTTATAATATTACGTGTTGTAAATGAATGAATCAATTTCAATAGTATCCCCTGTTTTTTTGTTCTTCATCACACAATACAGATTTGTCTTTATTTTAGAAAATACTTGAATGCAGTTAAAATCTGGCTATTTTGGCCAACATGCCAAATTTTTGTTATAATGGATTTTTAAGAAGAATTTCACCTATTTATTAGCTATTATTTTCACATTCAGTAGATTAGAAATATGTCCCCTCAATCTTTTCCTGATTCTTATTCTTAGGCTATAGCCTCCTGTGGTATTTTTATTTATCCCACTGTTTTCTCCCCCTAGAGATTTGTCTGCACACAGAATACTACTGATAATGTAGAGTGCATACTAAGTTGCTTCAGTAATGTCCAACTCTTTGTGACCTCATGGACTGTAGCCTGCCAGGCTCCTCTGCCCATGAGGTTCTCCAGGCAAGGATACTGGAGTGGGCAGTCATGCTCTTCTGCAGGAGATCTTCCCAACCCAGGGATGGAACCCACATCTCTTAACCTGCTGCATTGGCAGATGGGTTCTTTACCACTAGTGCCATATGGAAAACCCAATAACGTAGTGTGGGGAGTGTTAAAGTCAAATCTAGTTGCTGTGTGAGAGCTTCTTATTTTGGTGGCTTCCCTTGTTGCAGAGCATGGGCTGTTGAGGGCAGGGACTTCAGTAGCTGCCCCCTGGTATGTGGGATCCTAGTTCCCAGACCAGGGATTGAACCCGAATCCCCTGCATTGGCAAGCAGATTCTTAACCACTGGGACCATCAGGCACTCCCTCATCTTTTTCTAAAATAATAATTGTAGTAGATCTTTGCTCCAACATCTGTACACAGCAGTAGTAACCTATGTAGCATTTTCCAGTAAGTTGCCTGTACTAAACTTCCAGTCTCTTCCTTTGTGTGGAATCTTTCATGCACATGTGCATACATCCAGCCTTAAATTTTTGTGGACTTTAAAGCATTAACAGTTTAGTCGGTAGAGGTAATATAAACCATCTGTCCAAGGCATATGCAAAGGCGCTGAAATGCTTCGGGAAAGCTCTCTCTCGTACAATTTAGGCCACGGGTAAATGAGTGTGAATCGGCGCGGTCAGCGAAGCCACTTAATATGAGTCTGAATTTGGGAGGGATCTCCTGGCTCCCTCGCGGAGCTGGACTGAGGCCCTGAGGCCAGAAGTGAAAGGTGAGAGCCGGCGGCGGGCCTCAGCGGGGTGAGCAGGGCCGCGAGGTATGAGGAGCTGGTCGCTGGCCGCGGTGCTGAACACACTTGTGAGCTGCTCCCAGGTTGGCCCGCCGGAAGAGGCCCAGCGGGTCAGCGAGTTAGAAGGCAGCCTCCAGTTTCGCTCCTTAGTTTGTGGATTCCTGGCTCCGAGCAGAGGACACAGTGGCCGCGTCCAGAGAGAGTCACCTGGAGAGCGTAGAGGCAGCCTCCGACCCATCCCCACGGAGCGCAGCTCCTGCCCCTCAATAGCAGTAACAGCAACGCTGCTGCCTATAATTTATGTATTGAGCTACAACTCTGTCCCCAACACTCTTGACATCCATTCTCAGTGGTTTTTCACAACATCCTCGAATGTGAAGCAAAAAGGTTGATGATTTACCCAAAGGCTGATCTTTCTTATCCATGCCTCAAAAAATGCTTACTGATCACCCTCAACATACCAGCCTTACAGCCTCGGCTACGTCCCCTTTACCAGCTCCCCCAACCTCCGCCACGCTAGCACGCCCCTTAGCTTGTCCTCCTCCTCCGAGGTTTGCTGCAGCAAAAGTAATCTCCTCCAAAGCATATGCCCTCCCACCGCCCGGTTGGGGGACTGCGCAAAGCGCTGGAATTCACAACAATTTATTCACACATCTTGCTCCTTCGTTCTCAGAAGTCCATCAGATGGGATATTCAAATCTAGTACCTGAGTCCCCAGCTCGCTGTGTGACCTTAGACAAGTGGCCGCACCTCTCTAAGCCTGCTTCTCCTTGCTAAGACGATGGTAGGTTCTAGGACTGTGTGAGGCTCTTCCCAGGAGCGCACGGTCTCATCTCCCGTCGGAACACTCCCGACCTCCCTTTCCCAATCTCAACTGTGCACTCTCAGTTTCAGGCACCAGGTTTGTAGCCAACTCTAACCCTTGTTGAGGCAGGCCCCGAGAACTGAAGGTGTTCTCCCCGCTGTCCCCGCCCCCATCCTCGGGTGTGATCTGCCTTTGGGGCCACACTGAGCACGCGGCGCCCAAGGCCAGTGGGGGAGCGCTCCCGCGCGCTGCAGCTTCGCAGTGCCGGGTCTCTCCGCTTCGCCGCGCTTTGGGAAATGCCAGAAGCAGCTGGAGCCTGAATGCAAAGGGGAAGCAGGGTTGGTGAAGCTACCCCAGTGACAGGTACTTGGGTGGAGGCCGACTGGAGGCTGGGTTGGGAGAGAGGGTCTTTGGGGGAGAGAATGGGGGCAAACGAGAGGTGCCAGAGCTGTGGGTCATTCTGTCCATCTCACCACCAGAGAGAGAGAGAGAGAGAGAGAGAGAGAGAGAGAGAGAGAGAGTGTGTGTGTGTGTGTGTCTCCCTGCCTCCATCTCTCGCCCTCCTCCCCGCCTCGGGCTCTCTATCTCACCTTCTCGCTCAGATACTGCCCCTCCTCTCTCTCTCCTTTCCAAGCATCCTCCCTGAGAGCCCGCGCACGCTCCTCCCTCGCACTCTTTTGCGCCTAAGAAGACCTTCTCCCGGACCAGTCGGATCCAGTGCCTCTCAGCGCACTCGTGTGTCCCTGAACCAGTTAAGCAGAACTGGCAGCATGTGGAATGCGACGCGGAGCGAGGAGCCGGGACCCAACCTCACGCTGCCTGACCTGGGCTGGGACGGTCCCCCCGACAACGACTCGCTGACGGACGAGCTGCCACCCCTCTTCCCCACGCCGCTGCTGGCGGGCGTCACAGCCACCTGCGTGGCGCTCTTCGTGGTGGGCATCGCGGGCAACCTGCTCACCATGCTGGTGGTGTCGCGTTTCCGCGAGCTGCGGACCACCACCAACCTCTACCTGTCCAGCATGGCCTTCTCCGACCTTCTCATCTTCCTCTGCATGCCCCTCGACCTCGTGCGCCTCTGGCATTACCGGCCCTGGAACTTGGGTGACCTGCTCTGCAAACTCTTCCAGTTTGTTAGCGAGAGCTGCACCTACGCCACGGTGCTCACCATCACCGCGCTGAGCGTCGAGCGCTACTTCGCCATCTGCTTCCCGCTGCGGGCCAAGGTGGTGATCACCAAGGGCCGGGTGAAGCTCGTCATCCTGGTCATCTGGACCGTGGCTTTCTGCAGCGCCGGGCCCATCTTCATGCTGGTCGGAGTGGAGCATGAGAACGGTACCGACCCTCGGGACACCAACGAGTGCCGCGCCACCGAGTTCGCTGTGCGCTCCGGACTGCTCACCGTCATGGTGTGGGTGTCCAGCATCTTCTTCTTCCTGCCTGTCTTCTGCCTCACTGTCCTCTACAGCCTCATCGGCAGGAAGCTGTGGAAGAGGAGACGCGGCGAGGCGGCGGTGGGCGCCTCGCTCAGAGACCAGAACCACAAACAAACCGTGAAGATGCTGGGTGGGTCTCCGTGCGCCCGCGAGCTCTTCTCTCCCCGTGCCTTCTCCTTCTCCCTGAGTCTCCCTCTCTCCTGTTTCTTGAAGTATATGTTGCCCTAGAAATCTCTCAATTATTTTCTCCTGTTTAGGTCTTGAGCCCTTACTTTGATCTCTCGTTTCTCTGTCGTGTGTCTATTCTTTTGTTTTCCATTTTTTTCTCTGTCTGTATATCTCTGTTTTCCTCTCTCCTCTCTCCTTCCCTCCTCTCGCCCCTTGACGTTCTCCTTTGGTGTCTTTCGCTGTGTGTGTGTCTCATTCCTGGTCTCTCTTTCTCTCTTTCGTGGAAAAATATCCCGCCTTTGTATTTCTCTAAAACGTAGTGTATATTAGCCTAGAAACTTTGTGTCAAAACCGAGATCTTTCATTAAAGAATCTCTTGTGGTCTTAAAGCATTAAAGTTGATGTTAAGCTTCCTGCCTCAATATGTAGATAACTAAGTTGCATTAAGAAAAGCAGGTACTGAGAGTGAAAAAATCAGGCTTTGACTCTAGAAAGTATTCATTGGTAAATTTGTGATCACAAAGATGTGATCATTTGGATAATTCTTTCAACATTGTGATTTGCTTTCTGACTTGTATTTTTTTCAGATAATTACCTCAATTCTGTTTATCCTGATGCTGTTTATACAGCTTTGTAAGGAAGTCAGTGACAAAAAAGTACTGGGATCTCTGTTTTCATACTTACCTGTCTCTCCAAGTAGGAAAGGCTAGATAAACTAGGATAGAAAGGTTTCCAACATGAGAAAAGGAGGTGTGGAAGCTGGTAGGACTTACTATCTCTCCCCAAGTGAGCCTTCAGAGAACATCTGGATGCAGTATGGAATAGTTATTCCATAAATTCAGCTTCTGTAGCTATATGTGTTTGGTACAAGTAATACAAAGTGTGTTCACATCCAAGTGAAATTGTAATTCTACTTTTTTCAAAACCAGAATACTTACATTTTATTTGGACATTGTAGTAAACATTTTGTACTTATTTGCATACTTAGTGCTTCTTAGAAGTCATTTCAGGATGATTCTGCATTGTACTTTTACAATTCCTAAAATCCTGTATATTAAAGTGATAGAAAACTGTATATAAAATCCTGTATATTAAACTGATATCAAAGAATATC
This sequence comes from Muntiacus reevesi, assembly GCF_963930625.1. Classification (NCBI taxonomy): domain Eukaryota; kingdom Metazoa; phylum Chordata; class Mammalia; order Artiodactyla; family Cervidae; genus Muntiacus; species Muntiacus reevesi. Next base: position 72,019,102 of record NC_089256.1, read on the forward strand.
AGTTTTTTTTTTTTCTTTAGACCAGTGATTCTCATAATATGATTAATTGATCGAAATCTGCTAGTGCTCCTTAAGGGACTCTAAATTCATGTTGCTGCTGGCGCACTCGGTTGCTACTGTGCAACTTAGTTTTGGGAGGAATACATTTAATAATTTCCTCTAATTTTATTTTTAAACTGTTAATTATCCTCACTGGTGTCTCAACACCAATGCTAATTTTGTTTTGCCTTGACAACTGGAAGGGAATCAATCACTTATGTGATTCCCTAAAGTGGTACAAGGGCCAGAGTATGTTTTTCTGTTATTTTTCCTCTGATTTCTGTATTTTAAAAACTTAACCTAGAAATGCAAAGGTATTGAAAAAAAAAGCTACCTTACATGGGTAAAATTAAAACTTGAGTGGATAATCATTAATGTTAGTTAGTTTTATGGCCTTTTATTCCTTACTTATGTCTATTTTAGGTGGAAAAGTCTCATTCATCTCCATTGTTCTCAATCCTGACTGCATATTCAATCTTTTATGAAACTTTAAAAAGAAAACAGGTGTCCTGGTCTCCTTTCTAGAAGTTTTGATTTAGTTAGTTTGTATTGTATTCAAGGAATCTGTGTCCCAGGAGACTCTGATACATAACTGTGGCTGAGTACAACCACAGTATCTCACATAGGTTTGATCTAACACATATAAAATGGTGGGCTATTGTGACTAGATTGTCAAGTTACTAGAGTCAATATGTCAACTCAAGCACAAAATAGTTATCAAGTAGAAATAATTGGAAAGCTTAGTGAAAATGGTTGAACTGTTGGTCCAAACAGAGTCAATCTTGGTTAAAATATAGGAATGGGGAAGAGCAAAACATGATATTTTTCTGAAGTCAGTTGTCATACCACGCATAATCAAAACAAGTCCATGTCTTCAGAAGAGATTGTGGTTTGCTATGACATATCTTGAACTGACGTTCTCTTTCTCATTGTCCTTTCAGCTGTAGTGGTTTTTGCTTTCATCCTCTGCTGGCTGCCCTTCCATGTAGGACGATATTTATTTTCCAAATCCTTCGAGCCTGGCTCTGTGGAGATCGCTCAGATCAGCCAATACTGCAACCTCGTCTCTTTCGTCCTCTTCTACCTCAGTGCCGCCATCAACCCTATTCTGTACAACATCATGTCCACGAAGTACCGGGTGGCTGTGTTCAAACTTCTGGGATTTGAACCCTTCTCCCAGAGGAAGCTCTCCACCCTAAAGGATGAAAGTTCTCGGGCCTGGACAGAATCTAGTATTAATCCATGATCAAGCATGTTGCTCAGTAAAGTCATCGCTCATTTATCTATAGCAGAAGCCATAGCACAGCAGACTTGGGAGGAAGTTTGGTTAATTTTGGAATTAGGGGCACATAGATCTGAAGACAATTGGGAGCAAGAAAAGATACACTTTGTAGTGTGTGAGCAGTTTGATTTGATTGCACACTCATCAGTGCTATCATACACGATTTCTGCATATTTCACTGCCTATCATTTTTGCATTCTACTGTTGGTGCTAGCAAGGGCTCTGTAGTTCAGAGAAGGAAGTGTAGAGAGGGCAATTAGGTCACTTTTTACTAGACAAATTCTAGCTCTAATTTCTTTTTCATAATGATAATTTTTTATTAAAAGAATAAAAAATTTAAAACATGACTTTCAGAAGCTAGCAAATTTCATAGAGTTCCAAATCAGTGCTGTTCAAGAGAAATATGATCCAAAGTACTTAAGAAATCAATATAAAATTGTTAATGAGAATTTTATGTTTTTTATGATAAAGTCTTTAAAATCTGGTTTATTTTTTAAATTTTAAGTTCACCTTGATTTGGACATTGGGTGTTCATCAGTAATACTTGATTTATTGCAATTTCATAAATTTTGCAGAATAAAAAGTAGATTCATTAACCTAAGTTGTCTAAACATACTTAAGATTTCTCTAATAACTAAAACAAACATAAGTTTTTAACTTCAAAATTAATCGAAATTAGAAATTCACTTCTTCAAGTTGCAGTAGTCACATTTCAAGTGTTTCAATAACCAAATATGTCTAATGGCTACCATATTGGACAATGCAGCTCTAGAGTATATGGAAAATTATTGTTAATCTCATAAAAATGCTAAAAATAAATACTCATTTCCTGAAATGTTTTTATAGTGAAATTAGCATAGGAGAGTGTTAGAGTGATAAATTCTAAGGATTATACCTGAATGCCGTGTAATTTCTGCTTGGGAGAAAATGGATATGAACTATAATATGCATGTATTTTAATCAAGTTGGGTTGCATGTGTTAGTAATAAGGAAATGAGACTTTTTAAAAACTGTAGAAAATCACAAATTACCTTATTTGGCTTAGCAAAAATACTTAAGCCAATCATAAGCCTTTGATTTGTGAATAGAGAATAATTTACAACTTACTCTAGAAAGTTTACAGAAACTTAGTAAACATAGTAATTTTTCAATTGGTGAAAAATTCAGTCCCTTCAATGCTACTGCTGATTGATATTTCACACTTAAAAAAACCCTTATGACCATTTATTTCAAAATGCCTATGCCATGTCCTATCTCCAGATTAGTCATGCTCTTTACATCCCACTGCTTATCTGATAGATATGTTTACTTAGGTTTCCAGTATTCCTCTTAATCATAATTATGAATGGTTAGACACTGTCAACTAAATATTATACATATTGGTTATAAATCTAAAACTTTCATTTATACTCCCATTATTCCTCTTATAGTCAACTCTTTTGTATTAAATATAATATTCCAAAAATGATTTTTTCATAGTCCTCTGTAATACTGTTATATAAGCAATTCCTTCATGAAGTTATTCATTCAGTATGGAACTGATTGAACCAATAAGGGAAATTATTGTCATGGCTGGTTTTCCCCACCAAAAGTATAGATTATTATGCCAAAATAATCAATTAACTATTTTTTAAAAATGAAAACGTAATCATAATTAGAATGATTTCTCCAGAGAAATATTTCTAAAGTTCTTCCTGACACTAAAGCTGTATTATCACTATAGTCTAAATGCAGAACTTCAGCAAATTGATTACTCAGTTAATTCTTTGGAGTATATCATTTTTTTAAAAAAATACTGATTCATTTAAGCCCATTGAATACTAATTAGGTCATTCAACATTAATGTTCTAAATAGGTCCCAGGATATTTCAAAAAGGTAATTCAATTTCTTGAAACTTTTTTTTCTTTCTACAAATATATCCTATTTGAGAGGAAACAAGCATAAAAAGGCTTGACTTGATCACATAGTTGATTGCTTTGGAGAAAAACAACCCAACTTTTAATTATTCAGTGCACCCCACTCTCCACCCCCCCACTTTCTTGTAAGTTTATGTCCATAGTGTCAGTACAACTCACAGGGAGTAGTTTCCATAGCAGGGACCACCATTGTCCTTCATTAGAACTCAGAGAATAGTTTTAAAGAAAGGAATTGTTAATCATGCTCTTAATATGATCGCCTTTTTATTTTTGTAATTTCTTTGTTTCATCATGGTCCATAAATTATCTCAGACTCAGTTAAAAGAGGAACTTATATGAGGAAAGATGTTCCTAAAAGTCCATCAGTTCACATTTAGTATGTGCCTGGTATGTTCTAAGCACTAGAGATTCATAAGTTAAGTGTCTTTATGCTTAATGAGTTCATGACCACTTGTGTGTTACGCTATAGCAGGTAACTGATATATTTAAATTATAAAGTAAGCACCTTCAGTTGACACTGCTGTGCACCTCCCTCTATTGTCGTGTATTTGGCTCAATTTAAATTCAGAGCAGGCTGCTAGTACACAAACTAGTCAAATCTGTAGATGTAGTTATTGTCTGCCAGTGCATTCTTTTTCAATGTAAAAAAAATAAAGAAATTGGTTTCGGTTACAATCTGTGTTTCTGTTTTTCTGGTTTCCTGGAATCAAGGTTTCTATTACCACACCTTACACTGTGTCACAAAATCAAGGGTTGGATTATTTTCATTTTTGGAAGTGACTGTTGTATGAGAAAGAACTTTTGAATAATTGCTTTTAGGAAAATAATCATTGCCACAAATTATTTAAAATTGTAAGTGTTGTGGCAATGAGAATGGGAAACACTTCCAATGTCTGGCCAGACCTTGGAAACCATTTCTTTATGATCCATTTTTTATTGCAATGAAGTTTTTTGTGATGGGATTTGTTTTGAAATTCCACCTTTTCCACTCCAATGCTTTTACTAAGAACCTGAAATCATTATAATTTATAATTGTTAGTTCAACATTGACAATTTTAGCTGCAATTATTTTGCTGTTTTTCATTCATTGACGTACTTAAATTTAACATTTTTTAAAAACTGTGAGACTTTTTTGCAAGATTGGTGCCTGAAAAATGCTCCCCTGTCTTTTAAAAAAGTGTGTTTTTAAAAGGTGTGTGCGTCTGTAAAATGTGACACGCATACATACATATATCAAAATTTCTTGTCACTGTGTCTAATAGAGCATTCTGCTTTCAGAAACACTGTCTTCAGTGTAAATAATGCCATTAAAAGATAAAGATAGTGTCACTCATGGTTCATAATCTAATGATTCTCCTATGATTTTTTTGCAATTTAAATCACACATTGTCATTTAAAAACTGTAAATTAAATTTCAATTAAATTATCCAAGCCTGGATATATATAATTGGAACCTAACTAGATGATTAGTGGCCAATGTTAATTCAATGAATTGATAACACATTTTTCATCCAGAGAATTATCTCCATGTCAAAGGCAACAGAAAGCAGTGTGCCGGTGGTAAATGCTCACTGCTGTAAGTTCATGTGACTTATTTATTCACATTAAATGAATTCAGTCATGTTAATTCTTGACAATAATCTCTTTGAAGCAGGTGATGGGGAAGATTTGGGTGAGGCTTATTTTGGGTTTTTCCTTTTGAATGCAAACTCTGGCAGGGTGTTGGAGTTTAGCCATTTTGGTTGAGAGAATTATCATCACCCTTTGGAAGAAAAGAAAAAGCTGTCGTGTCTATGTCCTTCCCAATTGCTTGGATATTTGCTGGAGTTTCAATAAATAACGTATGTTGTGACACAGACCCTCAAAGGACTACTGACTACCCCCAAAACTGACAAGCCATTAAGGCCTTCCAAAAGCATGTCTCGTGTCAACACTCAGAAAATTCTCCCAAAATGTTTATAGATTTTCTTTCCAGAACTATTCTGCCTCCCAGCCCCAGAAAAAGTGCTTGGGAAGAAGAATTTCAAAGATTTTCTGTGATTTAAGCATCTCAAATCTAAAGATTTCTCTGGCTCAAACAACAAAAATATTTATATTTTTCAATTTTAACTCAGTAAATTTAGGATACTAAAGAGCCCTTGCTCATATAAATATGTTCATACAGCATAATCTCCCATTTCGCTTATACCTGCTGTTCTCTATGTCTGTGTAGAATTTACAACTTAGTTGATTTGTGTTGTCCCAGTGTAACCTAAGTGTGACTAATGATATATTTTGTTTTGTGACTCTTTTTATTTAAGGTTTTTGTGGATATTAAAGAGCTTACTTTAGCTCTCCATGTACTTGTATTGTGAAATTAGGCATTGGTTTTCCTTTCTTTGGGTGTCCTTAACCAAATAATTGCTTAATAAAAAAAGCCTACAGCTAATTTCTTCCACTTACAAGGATAAATCTTGGTGTCTGGGTTATTTAACCTCTACTTTTGTCCTAGATTCAGTCTAATTTTGTCCTTTTAATTTCTGAAATACATATTGTGCAACTCTGAGGAGGTGTTTGTTGTAGTGAATTTTATTTCCCCAGGGACTCCAATGAGGTATACTGTTCCTACAAGTATTAAGACTTGGGGACCCTGTGATACACTGTGATTCCCATGTTCCCCTAGCTTTCTGTCATTTAGAGCCTGTCACCCCCAGAGACAACGGTGTTGCAGCTTCATGGTGTTACACTAATGTGTGACCCAGAGATTTCCATTCATCTTGCACACAGCATCCACTCACTGAATGTTGGTTGGATAAATGAAAGTTTTAAGACTAGCTTATGTGTCACTTAGACATTTGCTTCCAGATATATGGATTCCAGGTACCGATAAAATTTAAGACTAAAAGTAGAAGACAAATAAAGGTGGCCAACTTTTATTTGCCAATTAAAAGGCTTTAAAATACCCTACCACCATCACCATTATTTCAATTTTAAAAGAACTTTAAAAAGAAAAAAAGTAGCAAGGACATAATCTCAGAATAAAGGATCACCACAGTGTGAAAATTCAACATACTCAATATCCCACAAAATTCTATACGTATGCTGTTAATGAGTTAATTACAGTTTGGAAGTAGTGTCTAAAAATGAATAAGTAGTACTTGGCAGTAATTAATAACACTAAAGTAATCCAAAGAAGAAAACCATGGGATTTGTTTTTATTGATCTGATAAGACTTTTGCCACTATCTTCTAATCTCTTCTGTCTAACCTCTCCGTCAGTCTAGGGCCATTCAATGCACATCACATTCTCTCAGGGTCCTTCTATGGCAGACCCTGGACCTGATTTGAGGTGGAAGAAGAGAGGTCAGCAGGCCTGCCCAGGATTTGGTAGGTATTATGTGCTGGGCTCAGTCTACAAATGCCAATTGCTTCTTACTTCCCTACTTATATAACTCATCATCGGTTCCTGATTTCATAGCCACCTCTTCCAAAGGGCCATCAAATTAACTATAAATCAACACTCATCTCTTGAAGAATAGTTTGACAATGTGTATCAAATGCATGCAAACTCTGCATACCTTTTGATCCAGTAATTTCACATCAAGACATAATTATAGAGGACCACAAAGATCTGTATGTAACAGTGTTCCTTACCTCTTATTTATGATAGTGAAAACCTGAGAAACCCAAATGTTGGAGAATAGGAAATCGGTAAGTTTCAGAAATGCTAATAGTTTGCATATATGCAGCACTGTGGAAAGGGTTTTTAACTCCGTTTCTCATATGACTGTCCCAACATACCTAAGAGGAGAGTCTGTTATTCTCTTCATTGGGTGGAGGGGTTTGTCCATATGGTTAGGAAAGGCAGAGCTGGAATTTGACCCCAGGCCAGTTAGGCATTTGGTGCTCTCATTCCTGCTGTTCTGAAGCACTGTGCAGGCATTAAACATGTTATTGTTTAATTGAGAACTTATTAAAATGTGGGAAAATGTTTACATAGTATTAGTAAGTGAAAAAGCATATTGTCCCATCTTGTAAAAAAAAAAAAAAGAAAGAAAAGAAAAATTCATGTTCAAAATTTGAAGATACTGCATTCTAAAGTCCTAACAGTATTTTTCTGATTCGCAGAAATATTTTCTTCTATTTTTTTAAGGTTTTCAATCTTTCTCCAAAGAATATGTATTATTCTTATAATAATAGCAAGCGGTAAACTGAGTTACTGTAGTTCAAAGACTGACTATCTTTCTAACCCTCCATCTCCCCAAGGGACTTGCCCTCTGCTCTCTGCCTCTGTCACCTTGGGTTTGCAAGTTTCTTCTCCTCCCTTCCAAGTAAAATACCAGAAGCTGGTAGATGCTCATTAAATGGTCATGATTATCACTGGTTACTTGGCAAAGCATGAGACAGCCCCATTTTGAGTCCTCCTCTCAGGGGCTCTGCAGTCTAGAACCCCTCTCCTGACTTCTCTGTCTGTCCTGACCCCAGCCAGGCAGAGGTCCCTCAGCAGCTTCATGGATCATTTACAGGAGTTAGCCTGGTAAAACAGATGCAACTTTAGCAATGCTGGTGATTGCTCTGGCCAGGGTGTTGACAAGATGCTATCAGGTTTTCAAAATGCAGCAGACATACTTTAGAGTGGTCCCTTGGACCCTCTCTCCCAGGGGGACATTTGCACCTCTATTTATGGAAGGAAAAATAATTTCAGCCTCAGTCAACAGGAAGCAAAAGAGACAAGGCAAGCGCTTCTAGTTCTGAAAAGATAACTCTAGTCATGACCACATGTTCACTATCTAAGCCTATTTAATAGCATCAGAATCTTTATTGAGCAGCTTTTTCTTTCAAAATTTATCTTCCAGAAATTAATCACATGACATGGTGTATGAAAGACTTTGGAACCAAAAAGTTACAGCATTTACTCCTGGCTTCACCATGTACCAGCCATGTGACAGTGGGCAAACACTTAGCATTAACCTCTCTGAGTCCCGCTGTCTTGACACACGGTAGCCACTTTTCAGGAAACGTCCTTCTCTGCTTCACACAGGATGCTGAGCAACGTGGAGAAACATCTCACAGCACAAGAGCTTGGCACTTCCAAACATTCAAGGTGAGCAAGCTCTCCTGATCCATCAAAACTCCATGGTGGTGTGCGGGGAGTCAGCTCCATTATTCTCTACAGAATCAATTTCAGGGGACTTCCCTGGTGGTCCAGTGGCTAAGATTCCAAGCTCCCAGGCCAGGAGGCCCAAGTTCAATCCCTGGTCAGGGAACTAGATCCCACATGTTGCAACTAAGAGTTCACGTGCCACAATTAAGACTTGGCACAGCCAAATAAATAAATAAAAATGATTAAAAAAAAAAAAAAGCTGGTGTTAAGTTTCTTAAAAAGAAAAAGAATCTATTTCCAACCTTCTCGGTGATCTGTTTCAGTGGACTCTTTCAAGAAGTAAATAACTTCAAGGAGCAAATAACTGCCTAATAATTGCTTACCCCTAATTGAGTTGCGTGCTCTGGTGGGGAAGTGCTGGGGCAGGGGTTGTTGTGTGAGTCCCCTTCATTCACCCAGCCCGGTGTGGGACATGAGGCGAAGGAGGGTCTCCTGGGGTAATGACGTTTACACCATAATATGAAGGGTAAGTGGGAGCCGATCAGATTGCCAGATAGATTCCAAGTATAAAAATAGTATGTTGATATGGCAGAAACCAACACGATATTGTAAAGCAGTTATCCTTGAATTAAACATAATTTTAAAAAATAGTACAAAAGAGATCCGAGTTGGGTAGGAATGTGCCACATCTGAGGAGGTGAAAGACAGTCACAGGGCTGGAACATAGCAGGCAAGGGAAAGAGTGGCATAAAGTGGGCACCACCCAAGAGACAGGGCCTCCACGGCCATGCCAGGGAGCTGCTTGTTATCCTAAAAGCACCTTAGAGCCAGTGAAGGGTTTGGAGTGGGAGAATGATGGGTCATGTTTGCACTTAAAGAAGATCATTCTGTCTGCTAGTGGAGTGAAACTGAAGCAGGAAGGAGCGAAGATCAAGACACTTCTCTCAAAGCGAGAAGTCTTTGAGACAATGTGCAGTATTTTTTCCACACATGTTGAGATCAAAGGGTTGGTCCATGAAACCAATTCAGTGGCCTCTTTCAAGAAGCTTCCTCTTTCTGATAGCCTGCAAGTCCATCTTGCTTTAGCATCAGTGAAACTTTGGTTTCCTGGGCCATTCGTATTCTGTCCCAACCGAGGCAGCCACCCTGGGAATCAGCACAGCAGATGGTGGCGCGCAGATTGAAATGGGGACGTGGAAACATTCTCACATTGTTTTCAAGGCCGCCGTCAACCAGCAAGTGAATGTCAAGCCCTAGAGCCTTAGCTGACTTGAAAGTCCCCATCAATTAGGAGCCCAAAAGAAGCTGCTAGAATATCTTATTTATTCACAGAGAATGTTTTCTTTTCCTTCCTTCCTTTCTTCTTTATCTCTTTCTTTAATATTTTTCTCTTGCTCTCTTTCCCTTCCTTCCTTCCCCCCTCCCTCCTGTCTTTCTTTACTTGTCTGCTTTGGGTCTTAGCTGTGGCATGTGAGTTCTTTGTTGCAGCTCACTGGCTTAGTTGCTCCATAGTATGTGACATCTTAGTTCCATGATCAGAGATCAAACCTGCATCTTCTGCCTGGGAGGAAGATTTTAAACCACTGGATCACCAGGGAAGTCCCAAGATTGCCATTCTTAAGATCTGTATAGTATTTTATTAATTGTATTGACTGTAATTTACTTAACCTTTGGTAACAGCCTTTAGGTTATTTTCCTTCCTTCTCTATTTTTCCAGCCTGAAACACTCTTTCATTCATTAACAGATATTCACATGACTTAAACATCTCAGCTGCTTCGGCCATCTGCCAAATACCAGCAAAGCTTCCCCGGGCAGCCTCTGTAAGAGAGCACCTCTCCCTGCCCCTGTTTTGTTTTCCTTCAAAACACAGACCTAAAGGAACAGAGGGTCCAAGCCATATGACTATCTGTTAATGGATGAAAAGCATTTCAGACTGGAAAAATAGAAATGAAAATGACTTCCCATCTCCAGCAGGATAATGTCTGAGGTCCTTGACAGTGTACTCTCCCATTGCCTGAAGACCCCTGAATCAATTCTCGTGCTCATTCTCTCCACTCCAGCCTCCTGTTTGGCATCTTCAAGATGGAATGCTGGTGATTCCTCTGTGAAATATCTCTCTCTTTCCTCATTCCCTTGCTAGGCTCTGCCTCCCAGGGATTTTAATACCAAGGACACTGGATAAGCACCATTCATCCATTCAATGCTTACTGAATGTCAACTTATTCTTCAAGACACGTCTCAGGTATTACTCCCCAATCTCCATCACTAATACCACCCCTCCAACAGCAGTGAGGGGCACTTTTCAAGGTCACTAGAGCACAAGTATCCTTGATCACTCCTCTCTGTATTTATCACACAGAGGTGTTTGTCTGTTCATATATCTGGCTCCACCACTAAATGTAAATCCACACGATCAGGAACTCTCCTTCCTAATGTTTCCTCTCTACTTAAAACAGTGCTTGAAACAATCAAACTGCTCCATGTGCATTTGTGGAACCATTGAGGGGATATATGCTAAAAAAAAAACCATAATTTTTAAATTGTGTAGTGGTGCTAGAAATCTCTTTGTTGTGGTCTGTGTAACACAAGACTGACTGACTTGTGATGGCTTGTCTTGACTATTACGCTCCAAATCTCATAGAGAAATGAGTCTCTAAGTTTCATCTCCTAGTTAAAAAAACTGAGCAGTCCTGCCTATGCCATCCTTTTCACAGGGCTTTCACAGTCACTCTCTCATCTGCCCCACAATGACCCTGTCAACTAGGATTCCTCCTGAGAGTGAGTGTGAAGCCCTGGACAGTTCTACAAGGTGACGTGACTTGCTGAGGGTGGTGTGGGTTGGTTACACAGGAATCAGAAATAGAATATGAAATCAACACCTGATTGCTATGAAAGATGCTCATCATCTAGGCATTGTTTTTTATGGACCTTGAAGGCTAAGCAGGATACTCAGAAAAAATAAGATCTAGGTTCTACACCTCAGGGGTAAAATCCAAGATGAAAAGAGTCAGAGGCAAGGAGAGAGTTGATGTCACTCTGCCATTCCATCCTCTTCTCTTGATTCCCTGTAACCCCTTTTCTGCCCACCAGAAAAGAATTGTTGAACTGCTGTCATGTCTGACTCTTTGCAACCCCAAGGAAGGACTGTAGCATGCCAAGCTTCCCTGTCCTTCACTGGAGTTGGTGATGCTATTCAACCATCTCATCCTGTCACCCTAGAAAGAAATAGAAAGATGCTTCAATTGTGCAGTGATATGTTTCAATTCAAATGCACTCGAATTCATCAATGTTCACGAATACTTCAGTCCAAAACCCTGGGTTAGGTGCTGCAGGAAACCAAAATTTGAATGAAGCACCCTCTGCCACAGTAGATAATTTTATGAACAAAAAGAATTCCTATGGAAACAATATTCATACGTTCATATATAAGCTTATTCCACAAATATTTACTAAATGCCCACTGTGTTCCAGGAAATGTGCTAGGTGTTAGGGATACAGTGTTTAAAAGACAAAGTGTATCTTCTTGTGGTGTGCTGCGTTCAGTCAGTCATGTCCAGCTCTTTGTGACCCCATGAACTGTAGTCTGCCAGGCTCCTCTGTCCATGAAATTTTCCAGGCAAGAATAGTGGAATGGGTTGCCACTTCCTTCTCCAAGTTCTTGTGGTACTTCCATTTTATTGAAGAAGAATCAGGATAAACATTTATCTGCCTTAAGGAATTTGCCCAAATAAACACAACCAGTGATGGAAGTGTGTGCACCCTAGAGCAGGATTCAGGTTTCAGCAGTCTGACTCTAGACCCCTGCTCTTAGCCACTATCCCATTCTACCTAAAACTCCAAATTTCTGAAATAAAATAGACTTGGTGTGCGGTCAGGCCATTCAAGACGGCTATTTCCCAAACTTATGTTTACCAGAGGGGAAGGGTTTGGAGGAGGGACAGTTAGGGACTTTAGGATCAGACCTGTACACACTGCTATATTTGAAACTTCCCTGGTGGTCCAGTGGTTAAGCATCTGCCTTGCAATGCAAGGGTCACCATTCAGTCCTTGATCTGTGAAAATACAACATGCCAAGGAGTAACTAAGCCCTTTTATCACGACTACTGAGCTCAGACTGTAGAGTCCATGAGCCACAAATACTGAGGCCACATGCCCTAGAGCCCATGCTCCACACAGGATGTAATAGAGTGCCTTGTAGCGCAGATCTTACCTTGCAGCTAGTTGCTATGGGCCATTAACCCCTCCAGGACTGAGGACTGAACTGATTTACCCCTTCCAGCCCCCACCCCCCACCTGTTACCAGGCAACCGTTACCAGGGGAACGTTAGTGGTCCTTCTCAGCCATTGGTCAGCGGTAGTGAGCGTCTCCCTCCTATCAGTGAGGGTCTATCTGTGGGTCGGTGCCACAGTAGGCCCCGCCCACAAGCAGGCATCAGTGAGACCCTTAGGCAGGCCATTCACCCAACAATCAGTGAAGTATTTGCCCTCAGGTGGAGAGTGAGGTAAGAGGCGGATCTTAGCTTTCTCCCTGGGGCCTCCAGCTCACCCTGCCTTGGGCCAGGGAACAGGCTGGGGTAGGGGGGGAATATTGTCCTGCATGGCTCCAGAGCCCTCACCAAGACCACTCACTAGTTGCGGCACAAAGGCCTTCCTCTGTTTCAGACTCAGGCATTTTGGCATTGTTTGGCCTCACTGTGCGTTGGTCACGGGGACTTGCCTTTAGACTCTAGCAGGACTTCCCTGGTGGTCCAGTGGCCAAGACTCTACACTCCCAGTGCATGGGGCCCAGAGTTTGACCCCTGTCAGGGAACTATGATCCCACATGCTGCACTCATGTGCAGCATGATGTGCACTCATCTAACTAAAAATCCCACCTGCCCCAACCAAGACCCAGCACAGCCAAATAAATAAATACGAATATTTAAAATTTTTTTTAAAAGGATAACCAACAAGGACCTGTTGTATAGCAAAGGGGACTCTGCTCAATATTATGTAACAATGAAAGTGGGAAAAGAATTTGAAAAAGAATAGATACATATGTATGTAACCTGAGTCACTCTGTTGTAGACCGGAAACAACATTGTTAAAAAAAGATGGCTGTTCCCTTGTTTTCTGTATATCCTCTGCTCAAGGAGGCTCTGCTTCACTCAGAGACTATCCAATCCTCTTAATTACGGGACTTCATCAGTAACTGCCTGCCTGCTCGCCCCCTGGCCCAGCTACTGGTTTCCCTGGTAACTGATGAGAAAACGTGACCTAACTTGCCCCTATAAATGGTAGCCTCCTTCTCTCCTGAGTAGCCAGGACTGCTGCCATGTCCTGCCTGCCGTCTGCCACACATAGTGGAGCTGTCGTTGCAGGACCTTTTGCTTCAGACATCTAAGATCCCTTGTCCACTAAACCACTGATGTCTCTGTCCCTGTCCCTGGGGTCTTACTCAGGTCTCAAGGCTGAGCCACTACAAGGCTTGCAGGCCTGCGGGGTGCAGCCCAATAATTGATGAGCAGTCAAGAAGCCGAGGAAACGCCTGTGAGCATAGAACTGTTGGGAAATAAACTCAGGGAACGGGAAGTTATGGGGGTGATCCTGGGGTGATGGTCGTCTCGATGAGGGCTCTCTTTCTCTTCTAATATGTTGGTATTTTGTTAACCTCAGGACTCTTTCCACCTTAAAAGGAGCAGCCCCACATTCACGGCTCACTTGAATACATGGGGATGGCTGTTGAACACAGGCAAAATGCAAGGACCTGGATTAGATACAGAATACCAGTATACCCCTGAAACATCAACCCTAAACAACTACAGAAGTGGGCTTTAGAGATGTTAACTCAGGGACAGATTTGTGGATTGGATATGGCCAGTTACCTGGAAGGGTTTGGTTGGGACCTGTGGTGACAGCAAAATAATACTGCCATTTGTGGCCTTGTGGCGAATAGGATTAGAAAGGGATTTATAGATCTCACCTGTCTGTACCTGTTCCACCTAAGACCAGTAAGGTAATTAATCCAGCTCTGACTGGAAGAAGGCACAGCCATATTAACTCTGTGGGCCTCTCCAGGATTCAGCGTGGGCTCCGGGGACTGTGGGTAAATGGATGGTGCGGTACTGCGCCCAGGACAGGGGCGGCACTGTCTCCAGATGCTGTTACTGGTTGTATGTTGGTTAATGGTCATGATCTTCCCTGTACAGTGCCTCTTAACAAATTTAGTCTGAGCAAAGGCAATCTGTTTGCAGGCTGGGCACAGTGGTGGCGTCGCTGTGAAATGAGTCTGCTTGCTGGGTCTATAGCAAGATACCATTGTCGTTGTCCTCTGGACTTTCACAAAAACTGGAGCCTGTAAGCGGCTGGCTTGAATGTTTGCCCACCTCCTGGACTCTTTACACTCTTTAGCTGCTGTTGTCTGTATTGCATTTGTGGTCTCTGTTTGCAGTACCCCTATGCATTTCTGAGCCCAGGGATGTCACAGAAGAGGGATGGATCAAGATTGTAACGGTTGTACAAAATGTGCAGGGGTGAATTTTATGGTCAGGCCATTGAGGATAGCTGTTTTTCTTTTATCTTCCTTTGTGTCTGTCCCCTGCTCAACCAGGCTCTGTTTCATTCATGTGACTATCCAATCCTCCTAATTATAGGGTTTTATCAGTAACTGCCTACGTGCTTGCCTACATGCTTGCCTACGTGCTTGCCTCCTGCCCCAGGCCTTGGTTTTCCTGGTAACTGAGGGGCCCACCTGACATCAATTCCCCTTATCAGTTCAGTCGCTCAGCCACATCCAACTCTTTGCGACCCCATGGACTGCAGCACACCAGGTCTCTCTGTCTGTCACCAACTCCTGGAGCTTACTCAAACTCGTGTCCATTGAGTCTGGTGAAGCCATCCAACAATCTCATCCTCTGTTGTCCCCTTCGCCTCCCACCTTCAATCTTTCCCAGCATCAGGGTCTTTTCGAATGAGTCAGTTCTTTGCGTCAGGTGGCCAAAGTGTTGCAGTTTCAGCCTCAGGATCAATCCTTCCAGTGAATATTCAGGACTGATTTCTTTTAGGATGAACTGGTTGGATCTCCTTGCTGTCCAAGGGACTCTCAAGAGTCTTCTCCAACACCACAGTTCAAAAGCATCAGTGCTCAGCTTACTTTATAGTCCAATTCTCACATCCATACAAGACTACTGGAAAAACTATAGCTTTGACTAGATGAACCTTTGTTGGCAAAGTAATGTCTCTGCTTTTTAACATGCTGTCTAGATTGGTCATAACTTTCCTTCCAACGAGCAAGCGTATTTTCATTTCATGGCTGCAGTCACCATCTGCAGTGATTTTGGAGCCCAAAGAAATAAAGTCTCTCACTATTTCTATTGTTTCCCCATCTATTTGCCTTAAAGTGATGGGACCAGATGCCATGATCTTAGTTTTCTGAATGCTGAGCTTTAAGCCAACATTTTTACTCTCCTCTTTCAGTTTCATCAAAAGGCTCTTTAGTTCTTCACTTTCTGCCATAAGGGTGGTGTCATCTGCATATCTGAGGTTATTGATATTTCTCCCTGCAATCTTGATTCCAGCTTGTGCTTCATCCAGCCCAGCATTTTGCATGATGTACTCTGCATATCTTTCTGGTTTAGTAGAAGGATGTGCACTCATCTTCTCCAGTGAGAACTCAAAATTACAACTCGCTGCTGAACAACCATTGACAGGAGGATGTTGGATCACACCAATAAAGATGCCCCATGTCCAAGGGCAAAGGAGAAGCCCCAAAAAGATGGTAGAAGGGGTGAAATCCCATGTAGTATCAAACCCCATACCCACGAGAGATGCTCAGAAGGCTCAAACAAAATCTTTGTGCACACCAGGAGACCCCATAGAGACTGAGTCAGGCCTGCCTTTGAGTGTTTGTCTCCTGTGGAGGGATGGGTCAACAGTGGCCTGCCCCAGGGGCAGGGGCTCTGGGTGCAGCAGACCTGGGTATGGCATAAGCCCTCTTAGAGGAGGTCACCATTAACCCCACCACAGAGCCACCAGAGCTTACACAGGACTGGGGAAACAGACTCTTGGAGGGCACAGACAGAACCTTGTGCACACCAGGACTCAGGAGAAGGTAGCGGTGACCCCACAAGAGACTGACCCAGACTTGCCCGTGAGTGTCCAGGAGTCTCCGGTGGAGGTGTGGGTCGGCGATGGCCTGCTGCAGGGTCGGGGGCACTGAGTGTGGCAGTACGTGCATGAGACCTTTTGAAGGAGGTCACCATTGTCTTCATTACCTCCACCATAGTTTGGCCTCAGGTCAAAAAACAGGGAGGGAACATAGCCCCACCCATCAACAGAAATTCCCCCTATAAATAGAGCCTAATCCCCTGAGTAGCAGAGACTACTGCCATGCCTTACCTGCTGTCTGTCATGCATGGTGGGATGTCATTCTAGGACCTTTGTCTTTAGACATGTAAGATCCTCTGTCCAAAAAACCACCGATGTTCCTGTTGCTATATCTGGGCTCTTTCTTCAGTCTCAAGATTGGGCAACTACAGGTCTCGCAGACCTCTATGGAGTGTGGCCCAACACCTGGTATCCAGGAGCCAGAGACATTTTTGCAGAATAGGAAGCAAAACAAGACTGACTTTGCAATATTCAGATTGGATAAAATGGAACTTCCAGATTCACATTGTTTGTGATAGTCTGTTCCTAAATCTCCAGCTAGCAAAGTGATAAACATCAACTAATAAAACATGGGCCTGGAATGATGTGTGACTGTTCTAAGACCTAGTCTATTTATGATTATCAAGTGATATATGTTTGTTATTTCACAGTGTCTTACTACTCTTCATAGTATGTTTATAAGCCTGCTCTTATCTTAGCAGGTACAGGGGACAAATAGAAGAAGAACAAAATTGGGAATGTGAAGAGGAAGAGCTAGATGGTACTGCTGATGTGGTAAAGCCTTCATCCTGGTCTCAGGTGGCTCATGTGGGCTCCAGACCCTTGACTCTTCAGAGCAGTTAGCCCACAAAGGAGAACACAGCATCACCCCTCAGGTGAGGCTCCCACTGAAGATGAGCAACCTTGATGAGAAGGGCATCTTCTAGGAAGGGTGTACCAGTGGCTCCTGTCAACTTGAGGGGCATAGCTCTGGAATATTAGAGGAGAAATCTAGTGATGGAGCTGTAATGAAGTAGTGAAGGGAGTGAAGTATTTGAGCAAAAAATTCTGTTCCCTTTTGATACAAAGATAAGTTTCCCATTTAGACCCTAGTGACAAGGGAGTAACAGTATAAACAAAGGAAGGTACTGAACAAATGATATTTAAAGAGGCACTGTTGACTCAAGGAGAGCCTTGTCTCTAAGTTCAGTAATAACAACTCAGCCCTTTAAAATTCAAGAGGAAAACGAATGCATCCACAGATCTCATGATTTTGGTGTGGCTTAGATTTCAATTCAGGCAGGGTTCGTGACTTCACTGGGTGGTGCTAATGAAACACAGGGCACATTGACTCATTTCTGCTTGACATTTAACTGGCTGCATGATTTCTAGCATGTTCTGTCTGACTCAGGTATTTTCAGGATGGACAGATCATTCAAAACAATGCCTTATTTTTTTTTTTAAGAGGTGGTAATATTAAAAAGGGAAATAGAGTAAGATCTAAGTGTTATACACGTTTAAACCTCCAACCCTATTTAATTCATGATTCTTTCCGTCATAACAGATCATTATGAATCCAATGTCTACTTTGTCTTTGGCCTCAAGTTGAATATGCATGGCAGAAATCCAGAGGGGGAGCATGAAGACTCAGATATTATATAATTTCTGGTTAATATTTATGAAAGAAAGACATTGTCATTTTAAAGCCTAAAAAATGGAAAGTTTTTTGACTTGCCAAAGCACTAAAATAATATATAATTGATTGAATTGAAGATTTATTTAGCAATAACATGGTAAAGGTTTTGATAACCATTGCTATGTTTTAAAAGTGGTGGACAATGACACATTATATCCATTATATTGTGTAAACTTGCTATGAAGTGGAGGAGAAACAGAGGTAAGAAGGCATCTGTCTAGAAGTAGGTCAAGCATTTGTCCATATATGGTCTGAGGAAGAACCTGTGCTACAGACAAGAATAAGAAAGAATATTAAAAGGAAGCCAGGAACAACTGGTCTCCAGAGCCAGGCAGGCAGGCTTGCAGGGAAATACTAGCTCTGTTGCTCTGTGATGTTGTGAGGTTATTTTGATTGTTGTTGCTTTGTAACAAATTACCCTAGAACTTGTTGTAAAGAAAGGACATTTTTGTTTTGCTCCTCATGTTGAGGGCCAGAACTTCAGGAAGGGCTACACTGTGTAGATCTTGTCTGGGGTCTCCTAAGGTTGTGCTGAGATGTTGGCCTGATCTGCCATCATCTGAAAGGTTGAGCTTGGACCAGATATGAGAGCCAGATGGGGGCTGCCCCCTGGGAGCTTGGTCATGTTCAGGCGATGCTCCAGCATAGTGGCCTTTGGGATGGCAAACTTCTTAGCTGGTGGTCGTCCTTTGCCAGAGCAAGTGTTCCAGTGAAGGCTGGTGGTAGATGCATGGCATTTATAATGAAACCTTGAAAGTCGGTCATTTTAGTCATTGCTCTGTTGGTAAAAGCAGTCACAACCCCAGGGGTAGGGGAATTAGACTCTGCCCTTTGACTGAAGGGGCTTCCCTGGTGGCTCAGCTGGTAAAGAACTTGCATGCCAATGCAGAAGACACGAGAGACATAGGTTTAATCCCTGGGTTGGGAAGATCCCCCGGAGAAGGAAATGGCAACCGCTTCTTTACAACCAATTGCTCCAGTATTCTTGGCTGGAAAATTCCATGGACAGAGTTGCCTGGTGGGTACATTGCACAGGATTGCAAAGAGTCAGACAGGACTGAGCGTGCATGCACACACACACTGTGGCCGAAGTGGCAAGGCCACATTGTGGAGGATGGGAGATGTGGTTGCAGCTGTCTTTGTAAATAAAATCTGCCACCTAGCCTTGAGAGAAATAACTTCTAAAGTTTAGTTTCCCTATATGTAAAATGGAAATAGCAATATTCTATAAAAGATTATGATAACCAAAGAAAAAAAATGCTTATAAGAGGCTTAGCCTGGTGCTGGAAACCCAGTGAATGTTTAATCAATATTTGCTATTAATGGTCCTGGCACGTGGGGTGCTGACTCTAGCTCCCACTTTCACCAGAGCAGGATATGAAGTCATGCCACATCTCTTCGTGATACTCAAACTATCAGTGCCTCTCACTCCCTTCCTACCTATCCATAAGGAGATTCTTCTCTCTCCCCTAGGATCTGACCTCCTGTGACATCATCAAAACACTCATAAAGTGCTGGTCATTCACTTTCTTGACACTGCCCCTTGGGTTTCATCTTTGCCAGAGACATTCACTGACTGCGGTGGGCATCTCCACAAAGGCTGCTCGGGCTGTTCTGTTCTGAACCCTGTCTTCTCTCCTCAAGCTCCATACTATCCCTCCAGGCCTTTCACTGCCTGAAGAGAATTCCTTCTTTCACTAAGAGTAGAGACCCCTCCAAGTGGGAATTCTCTCATCCCCATCTGCTCCATCTCCACAGTTAGTGCCACCTGCACCCATCATCGTTTTCTCACCTTATGTCTCAAAATGAAGACATATTCTCTGGTTCTAAGCCTGGGTCCCTCAGTCTTGAACTCTGCTCCCATCCTTTCTCTCTCCTCTGGAACATCGCTACACTGATGACGCCTTCTCTTGTATCTTCAGCTGCCTCCTCTAGACAGGCACTTTCCCTTGAGTCTATCAAATGTTGAAGCTTTTCCTAGTTTACTGTGAATAAATCAAAACTGATCGACCACACCCTTTCTGCAGTCTTGTTCCCCTGGCAAGTGGCTGTACTCACCTGTTCTTCACACCAACCTCACTACCTACAAGTCCTTGTCACTATTCATTCTTTACTCCCTGTAGTATCTCCTGCTCTGTCTTTCTAGAAACTGTTCCTGCCGAGGAACCTTGGGGCCTCTTAATTTAAATTGCTGTTTTGAGGTGACTTGTTAGACAGTAGAAGTGAACTACCATAGTGATCAAGCCGAGATCTTAACCCATGTGATGATTGCAAAGTCTTCTTCCTTCCATGTCAGCATATCCTAGAGAGCAAGGCTGATGTCTTCTTGTGGGGGCTTTGACTTTCAAGTGAAGGAGTCAGAATATCTCAAATTTGGTTGTTTGCCTCTCTTTAAATCTGCAAGGTTCACACTAAGGAATACTGTGTGCAAAGGGAATGCAACGCAGAGTTTTAAAAGATTTGTTTGGGAAGGTTTGGCAAAACCTATGTGCCTCTCTTCTACTCTCTCCCAGCTCTTCTGTAATTTGCTCCCTCATATAAAGATAGTTGGGGATGTTTGGAGTCTGTTTCTACACCCTTGTTGATCAGACCAACATTTTTCACCTGCAAAAAAACTAGGGCCTAGAGGGGCTAAATACTTAAAGTGTCAAACCTGCTAAAATGCCAGGATTTTGTACTCAGTTTTAACGTATCTATGCATCCATATTTTTACTTCTTTCTCTAAATGCCTGAATATCTGTCCACAGCAAGTCAAACAATACAGAGGTTTATAAAAAAAAATTCAGTCTCTTTTTCTACTTTATTATTGAAGTTATTAATTACAACAGTTTGATAACCTTTCATACTTCTTTATGCTAACATTTATTTTATCTTATCAGTGACATATTTCCAGGTAAGTAAAAATGGTCTAATTTTTCCCATTTTTAAACTGATAGTTGACATAAAATGTACCTCTTTAAAGTATACAGTTCAGTCACTTTTAATATATTAAACAAGGTTATGCAACCATTATCACACTTCATATACTTTCATTACCCCCAAAAGGAGGCTTACCCAATTAACAGTCACTTCAGTTGTGGTAACTATGAATCTACTTTGTCTTCATAGCTTGCCCACTCTAGATATGTCATATAAATGAAATCATGCAATATGTAGCCTTCTGTGTGAACTTTTCACTCAGCATAATTTTTTCAAGGTTCATCTTTATTGTAGGATGTATCAGTACATTCTTTATGGTCAAATAATTTCATTGTAAGGATAGACTATATTGCTTATCTGTTCCTCAATTGGATATCTAGCTATTACAAGTTTTGTGTAGTCTTAAGTGTTATTTCTCTTGGATATGTACCTAGGAGTAGAATTGCTGGGTAATTTCATGTTTAACTTTCTGAAGAATTGTCAAGCTGTGTTCCAGTTACACCATTTTACATTGCCATCATGTATGAGAGTTCCAATTTCTCCACATTCATTACCATGTTTGTTGTTATCATCTTGATTATGGTTGTTCCTGTGTGTAATGTGATATTTCATTATGGTTTGATTTATGAATAGTCATGTGTAGCATCTTATGTGTTTATTGGTCACTTGCATATTTTCTTTGGATAAATGCCTGTTCAAATTCTTTTTTAATCTGATTGTTTTTGAACTGTAGTAATTCTTTATATATTCTGGAAACAAGTCCCTGACTGAATATATAATTGGCAAGTGTTTTCTCCCCTTGTTTTAACATTCTTGTCCTTGATGCACACAAGGTTCAAAATTTTAATGAACTAATTTATCATGTGTATTGTCATATCTAAAAAATTGTTGCCTAATCCAAGGTCATGAAACTTTATGTTCTAGACATTTTGTAGCATTAGTTCTTACACTTAGGTCATTCTGTTTTGAGATTATTTTTTCTACATGGTATGAAGTAAGGGTACAGATTTATTCTTTTGCGTATGGATTTTCATTTATCCCAGCTTTGTCAAAAGATGGTCCTTTCTCCATTAAATGGTCTTAATGCCTTTGCTGAAACTCAATTGATCATAGTTATATGGGTTCATTTCTGAACTCTCAATTCTATCACATGTATCTGAGTTTATCCTTATGCCATTACCAGACTGTCTTGACTATGGTAGCTTTTCTGTATTTCTGAAATTGGAAAGTGTGAAACCACCAACTTTTATTTTTTTTGCAAGATTGTTTTGGCTAATCGGAGTCCCCACACTTCAACATAGATTTTAAAATTGGAGTGCCAATTTCCTTAAAACATCTGGAGTTTTGATGAAGATTACATTGAATCTGTAGGTCAATTTGAGAACTTCTGACATCTTGATTTTGAGACTTTCAATCCATGAACAAGAGATATTCTTCTATTTAAGTCATCCTTTTAATGATTTCTGGTTTCTGGTGTACAAGTCTTATATTTTTTGTTAAACTTATTCCTAAGAATTCTTGGTACTGTCATAAATAGAATTGCTTTATAGTTTTATTTCTTTTCATGGCTCCTTGCTAGTATATAGACACACAATTGACTGCTACTATATCCTGCAGTCTTGCTGAATTGGTTTACTAGCAATTTTTTGGTTAGGATTTCAATATAAGATCATGTCAACTGCAAACAGAGTTTTATTTTTTTTGCAGTTTGGATACTTTTACATTTTTCTTAATAATTATAGTTAAAACCTTCAGTACAATGTTGAAAAGATGTAACAAGAGTGAATATCCCTGATTTCCTCCTGATTTTTAGAGGAAAACTTTCAGTTTACCATAGGTTTTTCATAGATCCTCTCTCTCAGGTTGAAGAGGTTCCTGTCTTCCTGTTTTGAGTCTTTCTATGATGAAAGACTAGATTTTTGTCTAATACTTCATGTGTATATTGAGATGATCATACTTGTCCTTTATTCTATTAGTATGTGTGTTCAACTAATTTATCACATGTTGAATCCACTTTCACTTTCATGCATTGGAGAAGGAAATGGCAACCCACTCCAGTGTTCTTACCTGGAGAATCCCAGGGACGGGGAAGCCTGGTGGGCTGCTGTCTATGGGGTCACACAGAGTTGGACACAACTGAAGTGACTTAGCAGCAGCAGCAGAACCCACTTTGTGTTCCTCAGATCATTTGTCAATGGTTTATACTCATTTTTATGTTACTGGATTCCATTTTCCCGTACTGTATGGATTTTTATAGTAATAAGGGATAATGATTTTTTTTTTCAGGCAAGGTTTTATTGGGCCCCTGCTTTAGCAGCGGGGAATGAGGACAAACAAAAGTTTCCTTTGCTTGCTCCCTCCCTGAGCTGGGAGTGAGTTTGTTTCTTAGATGGAGTGTGTCCAGGGGTCTAACCAGAGGTGTGACTTAGTTTGCTTATCCCTTAGGTAGTATCGTGTGTAGGGGGCATGCACAGTACCAAGCTTTTGCTCCTGACCCCCTGCTTTTGCACCACACTCCTCAAAATGGTAGTTAGGTTTTTTTGGTCTCTTTGAGTCTTTTGTCCAGAATTTGCCCCAACTGCACAGGCACAGTTATTTTTAGTCCCACAGTTTCTTGTATTTTGTTGCTTGAGGTATATCCAGGTGCAAGTACTGTAGCAGAGCGTCCCAGGTCCCAGCCTGTCTCATGGCCCCCAAGAGACTCTAAATCCTTACTCTTAACAGGTAAGGGAGTAAGGATCTCTTCTTCTGAAATTTCTTCCTGCTGGACAGGGGCGGCAGACGCTAGCCCATCCTAGAGGAGTGGAAGTTGCTTGCTGACTGTTTTAAGGACCTGTAGGGACCTGGGCCACTTCCCACTGGATTGGGCTGAATTCCTTGAGCCGTCACACCCTTACTTCAAACTATTAGAGTCTAAAAGATGCAAACTCAACCAAAAGGTTAAACAAGGGCTAAAAAGGAGATTACAACAATAGCTATGAAAGGGCCTAAAAAGAGAAGGGACCAGGTTAACTTTGGGAGGAACTTCTTAACTGTTGACCAGAAAAGGGAGGCAATATTACCCCTGCCAAAGTTAGGAAACCACTTGGCCTGGGTATATATTTCCTTAATATTAACTTTTACCTGTCCTGTTACATTGATCCAAGTGCAGCAGGGAGTATTAGTTATTGTACAAACTCTGCCTTGTTTTGCCAGAAGGCAACCAGGGGCCACACAGTTGTCAAGAACCACCTCAGCCAGGGCAACAAGACAGACCCCAAAACCCATTAAGGCTTTTAAACAGGAGCCAACCCACTACATCATTTTACTTATCTGTTGATGGTGCCTGTCTTTTGAAAAGGTGTCTTAGGTCTTCCGCTGGCTCACAAGTATATTGTTGTTCTGCTGTGACCTGCAGGGTTTCTGAGAGTAAAAGCTTCTTGAGTCTGGACAAATGTACCCAACTAGATATCCCTTGCAGTTTGACAGCAATTGGGGGTGGTTAAAACTACTTTATAGAGGCTCTTCATTTTGGCAATAATTGGTTTTGGAGACCCCTCCTTCTAGGCTTTGAGAAGAACTTGGTCCCCGGGGTTTATTTGTGCAGGAACTGCTCCTTCCTCTGCATTTTAGTGGGAGTTAGCAGTGTGTTGTGGGCATAGTCCTGGACTCCTCCTGAACTTGTCCTAAATTAATATCTTAGGGCCTGATTCACATCCTCACCCAATAGAATGTCAGTAGTAAGACTTGGCCTCCATAGCTCATTGCAGACGGTCTAGGTCTCGACCACTCCTGGGGGTGACATGGACGCTGAGGACTGCAGTAGGAAGCAAGCTGGTTCAGGGATCATGAGTTTCTTGGCAGAGGTTTTACTAAGGTTTACTTTAAAGTATGGTTCATTTTCTCTACCTTCCATGAAGACTAGGGGTGCCAAGAGGTGTGTGGCTTATAGTCTATCCCGGTGTAAGCCTCTGTGTGATTTTGGTTATAAAAGCGGAACCGTTTTCACTTTGGAGGGACTTTGGAAGTCCAAACCAAGGAATTAGTTCTCTTAAAAGCGACTTACCAGGGCTTCCCAGGTGGCTCAGTGGTAAAGTATCTGCCTGCCAGTGCAGGACAGACGGATTCGATCCCTCATCTGGGACGATCCCACATGCCTCAGAGCAACTACACCCCTGAGCTCCAACTATTGCGCTTGTGCTCTAGAACCCGGGAACTCCAACTTTTGAGTCCACGTGCCCCAACTACTGAAGCTCATGCACCCTAGAGCCTGTCCCACATCAGGAGAAGCCACCACGATGAGAAGCCTGTGTACCACAGCTAGAGAGGAGCACCCGCTCACTGCAACTAGAGTAAAGCCCATGCAGCGATGATGACCCAGTATAGCCAAAAATAAATAAATTATGTTTTAAAAAAGGGACTTACTGACTTCCATAGCCTTTTCAAATGGACTGGAGAAGGCTTCAACCCATTCTGTGAAAGTATCAACAAACACCAGAAGATATTTATATCCTGATCGTGGAGGCATTTGAATGAAATCTAACTGCCAGTCTTCCCCCAGATATGTCCCTTAGCATTGAATTGGCCTGAGTTACGAAGGGGGGATTAGATGGGTCTTTGGTTTACTACAGACACATAAATTGTAGGCAAACATTACTTGTTTTTATTGCTCTTGTAAACCTCTCCCCTGAAGCTGACTTTTGCGTCAAGTCCCATTGTACATCCCTCCCATAGTGGGTGGCATATGCAAGCTCTTAGTGAGTTTTCATTGTTGGGTTTCAGGGATTAGAATCTTATTCTTCTTTTTATACCAGCCTGTGCTTCCCTTCTCATAGCCCCATTTTTAGTATTTTCTTGTTCCTTTGGGGTTATTAGGGGATGCCAGGGAGTTCAGGGGGACCAGTCACTAAAGCACCAGAGTCATAACTTGTTCAGGGTTCTGAAATCTAGCTGCCTGATTTTGCCATCTGATCATCTTTGCTAATCCCTTGGTTCACAAAGAACCCATCCCTGGGATGGCCCCTACAGAGGATTAGTGCTACCTGGGTCGGGAACTGCACTGCTTCTAAAAGAGCCAGAATCAAATCTTCATGTTTTCTGGGGGAATTTCTAGCAGTTAACATTCCTTTAATTCCAAGTGGCAGCATGAGTATGTAGTAATGTGGAACCCATGTTTAGAGTCAGTAAAAACATTTAATTCTTTATCCTTCCCTAATTGCAAATCTCTCATTAATGCAATTAGTTTACCCTTCTGGGCTGATGATGGGTGACAGTCTTGGATTCTATGACTTCATCTAGAAGAACCACGGTATGCCCCACCTTTCTGGTTCCCATTTCTACAAAACTGCTCCCATCGACCTCAGGGCTGTCAAGAGGCTCATCAGACTTGCTGGAGTAAGTTTGTTCTGTGGTCTCTCTGCACTGATGCAGTAAGTCTCCACTCTAGACTGCTGGAAGCAGAATTGCTGGGTTCAGGATTTGGGACAACCTTAATGTCGCGGTGTCCATTAGGAAGGCCTGTTAACCTTCCTCTAGTCAACCAGTGATGTCCTTTGACTTCCAGTACAGATTGTACCTGATGAGGGGTTAACATGTCTAAGTGTTGTCCCTGGATGTACTTGGAAGCCTCATTAATGAATAGGGCTGTGGCTGGTACTGCCTATAGGCAGGTTGGCCATCGCTGGGCCACTGAGTCTAGTTGCTTTGAAAAGTATACCACTGGTCTCAGATCCAGTCTTAGCTTTTGGATCAGGATTCCTAGTACTATCCCTGACCTCTTGTGAACATATATCTAGGTGTGCTGTGCAGTCTTCCACATTTGGAAGTCCCAGTGATGGTGTCTCAACTCAATTCAGTCTCCAGAGTCTCAAAGCCCTGCTGGTGGTCCTTCATCCATTGAAAGGGTTTCTTTTCACTTCCCTTTAGAAACTCATAGAGGGGTTTTGCTATAAGGCCATAATTTGGAATCCAGATATGACAGAACCCAACTATACCAACGAAGTATTGGAGCTGCCTTTTCGTTGTTGGAGATAATAATGCAATAATTGCTATTTTTCCATCTATGGCCAGACCTTGTGTCCCTGGGGTCAAAACAAATCCTAAATGTTGAGCCCATTGCTGTGAGATCTGAGCCTTTGTTGAAAAGACTTTATATCCCTTTTTTGCCAGAAAATTTAGAACCCTAATAGTATTTTGACCTGAATCTTATTTGATCTCACTATTTATCAATAAATCATCAATATATTGAAGGAGCGTTCCCTTCTCAAGGCTCAGTTCCCTTACTAGTTAATGCATTTCTAAAAAAAAAAGGGGAGATGTTCCTAAAACCTTGTGGAAGCCCTATCCATGTATGTTGGGCATCCTCCAGGGTGTCAGGGGCCCTTCATTCAAAGGCAAAAAGGTCTTGAAAGTTTGGATGTAGGGGAATAGAGGAAAATACATCTTTGAGGTCCAAAACAGAGAAAAGTGGGGTCCTCCTTGGTACTTGGGTGAGGAGGTTGTTTGGGTTTGTCATCAGTGGGTGAGTAGGGATGACTGCCTTATTCATTGTTCTTAAGTCTTGTTTAAACCAGAATTCCCATTAGGCTTCTGAACAGGGAGGATTGGGATTTTGCAAGGGGGTTGGCAGGGTCTAATGAGTCCGTGTTTTATGAATTTGCTGAGCAGCAGTTGGAGTCCCCTCAGAGCCTCAGGCTGTAAGTAATATTGTCTCTTCCAGGAGTATTTTTCTCAAGCCTTAACCTTATTTTTATTGGAGGAATACATTTTGTCCTTCCTGGCTCCAGGATATCCCAAGCTGCAGGATCTACATATGCTCTCATTTCTTGGGGGATGTCTAGGGGAATATTTTGATGCCCACCAGGTGGATCATCTGGGACTACTAATAGATGCATTCTCTGCTCAGATTTTTTATCTCTTTGGACTTCATCCTGTCCTAAGAATATACTAGCTCTTAACTTATTTAGCAAATCTCTCCCAAAGGGTGAGACGGGGCATTCTGGCATGTACAAAAAGGAGTGAGAAATAATAATAGACTCCATTCTGCAGCAAGGGAAGGTGTAAATCACCCTCCCTTTGGCTGCCCATCAACTCCCATTGTAGTATAGTCCACAGATGGAAAGGGGGCTGGCCGGCCAAATCAGAGCAGAGCAGGCAGCTCCAGTGTCTACAAAAAATTCAGTTCTACCTGCTACATCAAGGGTGACCCAGGGATCTGCTGGGGTAATGAGAATGGATCAAGTGGGATCGAAAACCAGGCAGGCCCTCGGGCCCCACCAGCCAATGTGTGGGAATTTCTCATCCAAGACATTCGCAAGGACCTGGGGCTGGTCGGGGTTGACCCTCTGCATCCCACGGGAGGGCGCTGAGAATATTTTTCTGTCCAGTGCCCCCCTTTCTGATAAAAGCATGTTGATTCAGGCCCAGGAGGCTTCTGGGTGGTCCATCCAGCCATCTGGCCCTGCAGGGTCCCCTCGAGGTGGTGGGTGAATCAGAGCAGTCAAGATCTGTGGGGTTTTTGTGTTTTGTTAGCCTCTTATCTTTATTGGCCTTTTCTATTAAGTCTTGGCTGTTACAGACCTTGAAGGCCTCCTCTACCAAAGTTGACAATGGGGTTTGAGGCCTAGCCTTAAGCTTTTGTAGTTTTCTCTGGATGTCAGGAGTAGTATGGTTGATTAAAATACATGGCCAATAGTGTCTCCCCCTCTGCAGACTCAGCGTCTATACGGGTTTGAAGACCTCCGTCTCCCACTTAGAAAGATTGTGGGTTTTCATCTTTTCCTCTGTAACCTCTCATATCTTATCATAATTTACAAGCTTTACCATACACCTTTTCATTCCTTCTGATAGGCAAGCAATATAAAATCTCGTCCAAGCCTGGACTACACAGTCTTCATAGTTTCACTGTGGGCCATGTTCTGGGATCGCATCCCCACCTGCATGATGAATTTGATGTGGATAGGTGGTCAGTGGGCCATCTGTGTGTTCCCTGGCCTCTCTCAGTATAGGCTCCTTTTCATCCGAGGTGCAAGAGTGGTCCAGAACAGTCATGATGTCCTGCCAGGTGAGAGAGAACATCACCCTGGCCTGATAAAACATCCCTGAACTTGTCAGGGTTCTCTGAGAAACTGGCAAACCTCTCCATGCAGATAAACCCAGTTAAAGATCTCCCTTTGGGATGTTCCAGAGGTTCCTTGAAGCAAAAGTTGTAAAAAGCTTTAAACACCTGGTCAGATAGAATCATATTAATAGGTTTCTGTGAAACAATACTTACTCCTTGAGCTAAGGTGGGAAAAAAATAATCAAAGGTAAATATAGATCACTTAAAGGCACAGGAACTCATACAAACTGTTATCAAAAGTAGCACTCCAGAACAGTTTTTTTTCTCTTATGAAAAAGAAACCAAATTCAGTCTTGCATTGGCCTACTCTTAATAAATATCCATTTACCTAATTAAATATAATCCACCCTTAGAAAATCCTGACCACATACAAAGTTCTTTTTCTCAGTATTACTCTTCTATAAGGCTTCTTTCTGTAGCCATACTTTTCCTTATTCTTTCCCCATTCAGAAATAGCCAGCTGTAGGACAAAATCACCCTTTTCCCTTCCAACGTAATGTATTTCCATTCCTCATACCTTGTTTTCTGAAAATGTGCATCTTACTTTCCTTTGTTGTTTAGTTGTGTCTGACTCTCTGCAACCCAATGGAATGTAGCATACCAGGCTTCCCTGTCCTTCACTATCTTCTGGAGTTTGGTCACACCCATGTCCATTGAGTTGATGATGCCATCCAACCATCTCATCCTCTGTCACCCCCTTCTCCTCCTGCCTTCAATCTTTCCCAGCATCGGGGACTTTTCTAATGAGTGGGCTCTTCGCATCAGGTGGCCAAAGTATTGGAGCTTCAGCATCAGCATCAGTCCTTCTGAGGAATATTCAGGATTGATTTCCTTTAGGGTGGACTGGCTGGATCTCCTTGCAGTCTAAGGGACTCTCAAGAGTTCCAACACCACAGTTCAAAAGCATCAATTCTTCAGCACTCAGTCTTTTTTATGGTCCAACTCTCACATCCATATACGACTACTGGAAAAACCATAGCTTTGACTATATGGACTTTTGTTGGCAAACTGATGTTTCTGCTTTTTAGTAGTCTCTAGGTTTGTCATAGTGTTTCTTTCAAGAAGCAAGCATCTCTGAATTTCATGGCTGCAGTCACTGTCTGCAGTGATTTTGGGGCTCAAAGAAATAAAGTCTATCACCATTTCTATTTTTTCCCCATCTATTTGCCATGAAGTGATGGGACTGGATGCCATGATCTTAGTTTTTTGAATGTTGAGTTTAAGCCAGCTTTTTCACTCTCCTCTTTCACCCTTTTCAAGAGGCTCTTTAGTTCCTCTTCACTTTCTGTTATAAGCATGATACCATCTGCATATGTGAGGCTGACAATATTTCTCTCGGCAATCTTGATTCCAGTTTGAGCTGTATCCACCCTGGCATTTCTCATGATGTACTCTGCATGTAAGTTACATAAAGAGAGTGACAATATGCAGCCTTGTCATCCTCTCCCAATTTTGAACCAGTTCATTGTTCCATGTCCGGTTGTAACTGTTGGCTTCTTGACCTGCATACGAGTTTCTCAGGAGACAGGTAAGGTGGTCTGGTATTCCCATGTCTTTAAGAATTTTCCACAGTTTTTTTGTGACCCACACAGTCAAAGACTTTTGCGTTGTCAATAAGGCAGAAATCAGTTTTTTCTGGAAATCCCTTGCTTTTTCTATGATCCAACGGATGTTGGCAATTTGATCTCTGGTTCATCTGTTTTTTCTAAATCCAGTTTGAACATTTGGAAGTTAATGGTTCACATTGCTGTTGAAGCCTAGTTTGAAGGATTTTGAACATAACCTAGCTAGCATGGGAAATTAGTGCAATTGTATGGCAATTTGAACATTCTATGGCATTTCCCTTCTTTGGGATCGGAATGACAACTGACCTTTCCCAGTCCTGTGGTCACTGCTGGGCTTTCCAAATTTGCTGGCATATTGAGTGCAGCACTTTCACAGCATCATCTTTTAGGATTTGAAATAGCTCAACTGGAATTCCTTCACCTCCACTAGCTTTGTTCATAGTAATGTTTCCTAAGGCCCACTTGACTTCATACTCCAGGATGTCTGGCTCTAGGCGAGTGATCACACCATCGTGTTTAACTAGTTCATTAAGACCTTTTTTGTACAACTCTTCTGTGTATTCTTGCCACCTCTTCTTTTTTTTGTGTGTGTGTGTAATAAAGTTTTATTAAAGTATAAAGGAGATAGAGAAAACTTCTGATATAGGCATCAGAAGGGGGCAAAAGAGTACCCCCTTTGCTACTGTTAGCAATGGAGTTATATACTCTCCAATGAATCCAAAGAATGTCTGGAGGCTGCAAAGACCTCACCAGACCCACTCCCATAATTTACATTTTAAGATAACAGAATTAGCCAGAGGGTTTAATCCGAAGACTGTCCTCAGGCAGGATACATTACTGTTATATAATCCTAAGGAATGTAGAGGAAAAAAAGTTAAAAAGTTTGTCCTTTCTTCCTCCTTGAATATCCCAGACCTCTCTCTCCTTGGGGACCCCTAGACTTCTTATCAACCTGCCTAGGAAATGACTCTCTCATTCCCCCCTTTTCTTTTAGGAGAATTATGTTGCCTAGGGAAAAGGGGCGTCGTTCTCATTTCATAACTGCTTCCGAGCTGACAAGGGGCGTTGTCCCTAAATTGGTGAGGAAACATATTCTCCTAATCCTCATAATGAGGATGTCTGATCCAGGGGCTCCAAGTAATAGTTGGAGGAGGCTGTGGCACTCATAGGAGCTCGGACAGCTATTTGTAAATTAAAAGCTTTTAGATGGTTAGAAAACCCCATTATACAGTTACAGATGTAAGGCAAAATAGTCATTAAACCAAGTTAAAATCAAAATGAAAAGTCACATTATATCCATAGTTAGATCAGTCCATCTTAAGGTTGTTAGATGTCATCAGTTTAAGAAGAGGCATCACATGGGATTGTTGAAGGTATTTGCAGACTTGGAGAAAGTCTTTTTCCTTGAAGTGGAGATGTCCACCATGGGAAGCCTTCCACTGATGAAGAGGGGAGTGCTCCGCAGACGCAGCAGTTAGACCGATTGTGGAATGCAGCATAGGAGTGAGCCCAGGACAGGAAGGCATTGTCTTGAGGATCAAATGGCAGACTCAAGATTTCTGGAGTCAGCAGAAGTAGGCTCACATAGATTGTCAGGCCCATCTGAAACATACAAAGTCAGAGCATAGAAAGTAAAAACATAAAATGACATCACTTAGCTCTGGTCAGGGTGCCACCTCTTGACTCGAGAGTGATGTACCCATGAATCAATTCCTGGCACTTTGACAGTTGTGGGAGAAGACAGAATAACCTGGTAAGGGCCTTCCCAGAGGGGCTCCGGGGATGGGCCCCCAGATCCCAATGTTTTTATGAGGACCTCGGTTCCTGGCTCAAATAGAGGCTTGCTGGATTCAGAGGCTGGGTCAGGAGTCGTCTCCCGGAGTTCTGTTAATGCCTGTTGAAAAGCTGAGAGCTGAGTTACATAATTAGTTAACTCCAAGGCTTCAGGATCTATAACAATGTCTGTGCATAAGAAAGGCCTTCCATAAATACATTTGAAGGGGGACAGTTCCTCCTTTTTGGGGCAGTTCGAGCCCTCATTAAAGCCAAGGGTAGGACTTTAATCCAGTTGTCCTGCGTTTCTTGAGTTAATTTGCGCAGATGTCTTTTGATAATGTCATTAGCTTTTTCAACCTTTCCTGAGGATTGGGGTCTCCAGGAACAGTGTAAGTGATACTCTATTCCTAGAGCTTTAGACACCCCCTGAGTTACAGCAGCTTTAAAGGCGGAGCCATTGTCACTCTGAAGGCTCCGTGGCAGCCCAAACCTGGGGATGATTTCATGGATTAAAATCTTTATAACCTCTTTAGCTTGTTCACTACGACAGGGGAAAGCCTCAATCCATCCAGTAAAAGTATCCACCCAAACTTGTAAGCAAGAATATTCATTAGCTTTTGGCATATGAGTAAAGTCAATTTCCCAGTCCTCTCCAGGATACTTTCCCTTTCATTGTAATCCAGATTTTGCTAGCTTTTCAGTCTTTGGGTTATTTTTCTGACATACCTCACACCGTTTGATAATATTTTTTAAAGTTTTCATTACATTTCTACCTTCAAACAAATGAGAAGTCATCTGGTAAGTACTTTCTACACCCAAATGAAAACTCTGATGTAAACCGTTAAGAATTTTCCACTGAGCATTTTCAGGAATTATTAATCGTCCATCCTCAGACTGTAACCATCCTTTATCAGTAATCTTTGTTCCTCTTTTTTCATATCTTTCTAATTCTTCCTCAGTATATTGTGGTTTTTCTTGTTCCACAGGACCTGTTCAGATCAAAGGCATCTGTAGGGAGGGGGTTTCGTAAAGTGCCGCTTTTTGGGCTGGAGAGTCAGCTAACAGGTTACCGGCAGCTACTTTACTCCCATCCCTGCTGTGCCCTTTGCAATGCATAACCGCTACTTCTTTAGGACAATAGATAGCAATTAAAACTCTCTCGATCTCTCTGAAATGCTTAATAGGTTCTCCTGTTGCTGTTTTAAACTGTCTTTCTTTCCATACTGCAGCATGAGCATGTAAAGTCAAATAAGCATACTTAGAATCAGTGTAGATATTCACCCGTTGCCCTTTGCTTATCTCTAGAGCTCGGGTCAGAGCCACAAGCTCCGCTAACTGGGGGAGAGATTTTGCTTCTAAAACCTGTTCAGCAGTCACCACAGCATAACCTGCTTTACGCTTTCCATCCCGAACAAAAGAACTGCCATCTGTAAATATTTCCATGTCAGGATTGTCTAATGGGGTATCCATTAGATCCTCCCGAGCCGCATAGTTTAAAGTTAGGAATTGGGAACAATCGTGATCAGGTGTTTCATTTTCCTTCTCAGGAAGGAAAGTAGCAGGATTTAAATTTCCACAAACTTTAAGCTTAGTTACTGGTCCTTCTAACAACAGTGACTGATATTTAAGAAGCCTACTGTCTGTCATCCAAATATTAACCTTAGAATTCAAGATTCCACTCACATCATGAGAAGTCAATACAGTAAGGTTTCGTCCATTAATTATTTTTAAAGCTTCAGGTGCTAATAAAGCCGCTGCCCCAATTACTCTTAGGCAGTGGGGCCACCCACATGAAATTATATCTAATTCTCTGCTTAGATAAGCAATAGGTTGCTGGTGAGGCCCTCGGAGTTGTGTCAAAACTCCCAAGGCCATACCTTTTCTTTCAGTGATAAACAAGTTAAATTCTGACCCTGTGGGCAAACTCAAAGTCGGAGCTTGCAGGAGAGCACTCTGAAGAACCTTAAAAGCCTTTTGAGTATCTGGAGACCAAACCAGTTTGTCGGTTTGGGCCTGCTGAGTTTCAGCTATAAGTTTATATAAAGGCCGGGCAAGTTCCCCGTAGCCCGGAATCCAAATACTGACAGTAGCCTGTGATTCCCAAAAATCCCCTCAGTTGTCAGAGGATGGTTTAGTATAGGTTTAATTCTCTCAGGGCCTATGGCCCTAGTCCCTTCTGATATGATTAGGCCCAGATATCTAACAGATTGTTGACAAAGCTGAGCCTTTTCTCTTGATGCCTTGTAACCGCAGCCTGCCAGAAAGTTTAAGAAATCTTCTGAGGCCCGTGAACTAGCTTCCTCTGTCTCAGCACAGAGCAAAATATCCTCTACATATTGTAACACCACCGCTTCAGAGCTATTAAAGTTTTGTAGATCCCGTGACAAACTTTGTCCAAATAAGTGAGGACTGTCATGAAATCCCTGGGGCAAAACTGTCTAGGTTAACTGAGAAGCTGGCTGTGTGGGGTCTTCAAAGGCAAATAGAAATTGACTTTCCTCTGCCAAAGGCACTGGATAGAAAGCATCTTTCAAATCAATTACTGAGAAATATTTGGCTCGTTCAGGAATTTCAGACAATAGAGTTTAAGGATTAGGCACCACGGGGTGTAAAGGAACCACAGCCTCATTTATTATTTGTAAATCTTGAACTAGTCTCCATTTACCATTTGATTTCTTTATACCCAAAATAGGAGTGTTCCATGGACTGTTACAGGGAACTAACAGTCCCTGCTCCTTTAAATTCTCAATGATGGGTTTTAACCCTTCCTTAACCTCAGGTTTCAGTGGATACTGCTTCTTATGTGGGAATAAGTGGGGGTCTTTGAGCTTGACAACTACAGGAAAGCATTTTGTGCTCGACCCACAGATTTTCCATCAGCCCATACTCTAGGATTCACATTTTGTTCAACTAAAGGGAGAGAAAGGGAGGGCTCCATATTCATGAAAACGGGCATGGCCCTTGCTCAGTATATCCCTCCCCAAAAGGGGTGAGGGTGATTCTGGCACGACAAGAAACTCGTGTGAAAATAGCACAGAATCCCAGTTGCATGATAGAGAATAACTGAAGTAATACCTTTTGGCTCATCCAGACAGTCCCATTACGGAAGCGGATCGGGAAGAAAGTGGGCCAGGGCTTCAGTAAGCACGGAATAAGTTGCCCCAGTATCTAAAAGGAAATTGATGGATTGGCCTCCCACCGTTATCAATACCCGGGGCTCCTCAGGTGTAATTAGGACGGGAGCTTGTGTGGGGATCCCTGGGCACCTTCAGTCCTGATGGTCTTGAGAGTCAGACCCCTGAGACCTACGCCTCTGGGGGCAGTCTCTCCTCCAGTGTGGTCCCCTGCAGACCGGACATGGAGCCGGGGGCGGCTTAGATGCCTGAGGGCAATCCGGCTTGAGATGCCCCTCCTTTCCACAGCAATAGCAAGCCCATCCCTTTTCACCTGGGTCCCTCTGGGCATTTTTCTCAGGCTGTTTAAGAATGGTTTTCATAGCCATTGCGAGGGCTTCCGCCTTTTCCTTCCTCTTTCTCTGCCTTTCTTTCTTTTCCTCATATTCCCTTCCATAATAGACTGAGGCAGTTGTAACAGATTATCTAAAGACTGATTTGGTCCATACGCCCGTTTTGATAACTTACGGCGAATATCTGGAGCCAACTGAGTGAGAAATCTATCCTTTAAGATCACTTTCCCCTCTTCACTTTCGGGATCAATCTCAGTGAATCTGCGAAGGGCTTCTCCCAGTCTGTCTAGGAATTGACCAGGAGCTTCCTTCTCTTCTTGTTCTCTGTCTGCCAGTTTGCCATAGTTTAAAGGCTTAGAACGCGCCTGCCTGAGTCCTTCAAGAATACATCTGACAAAATGACTCTGATCCCATCTTCCTTTGGGTGTTATAGTCCCAGTCTGGTTCTGTAGCTGGGACCGCCTGACTCCCAGTGGGGAGGGCAGTTATCTCGTCCTCCCTCTTTCCCACTAATTCATTACCAAGCCATTCATCTCCATAAGCAACCGCTTTTCCCAAAAGTCGAGCCTTTGAGTCAGGAGTCAACGTTTGTCCCAAGATATACATCACATCCTTCCAAGTAAGGTCATAATGTAGAGTAACACCTTTAAAAGCTCTAATATATTTTTCTGGGTCCTCTAAAGTCTCCCAGATCCTCCTTGATTCTTTGTATCTCTTGATAAGAAAAAGGCTTATTAACTCTCATAGACTGATAATTTCTCCCGGGGGGTACTTCATGAAGAGGCAACAGCATGAGTGGCTGTCCCTCAGTCTCTCTGTCTGCTCTGCGCATATCCCAGGGGTAGATTGGAGAAACCTGCTTTTCTTTATCTCTTTGCCTCCTGTCCTCCCTCTCATCTCTTACTTCGATGGTCTGAGTTTCTACTGAAACCAGAGTAGTTTGAACCTCAGCTTGGAGCCCTGGATAGGGGGCAAAGTAGGAGGACAGGGGGGAGTGGAAGGTTTCACCCCCAAATCTACACCCTTAGGACATAAGTCTGGCATATTTCACAGAGAGAAAAAGGGCAACACATACACTACTTCTACCCATTTCCCTTGCTTTTTACAGAACCGGTCTAATTGTAAAACAGTATTATACTTAAGAGACCCTCCAACTGGCCACGGTTCACCATCCTCCAGTGGGTACCGCGACCATGCAGTATCACATAGGAAGACCAGGTGTGTCTTCTTTAAGCCCTGGGGATCAAATCTATCCCAGTTTTTCAGGATACAGTTCAAAGGAGTGAGGCTGGAATTGTTAACTCCCATCGGTAAGAGAGAAAAAAAGCGACCAGCGCCATTTTTCTACCGGAGGCGTCCCTCCCTGCTCTAGATGGGGGTGTAGACAGACGTTACACCAAAAGCTTTCCTTCCTGGTCAGACTTAGTCTGTCCCTTACCGACGCAGGCGTCACACTCGTCCCTCCCGGTTCTACCACCGAGACGGGGTGGGGATGCACCAGGGGTAGACCTGGTGGCATCCCTGACTGACGTCCAGCCCTTCACCTCGCTTGCCTCTGATGCCACCTGGGGTGCAATCAGAGTCACCTTCCGGAATGCCTCCCAAGCTAAGACCTCTGGGGGACACCTGAGTGCCTGCGCAGGACCCTGAGTCTATTCCTGACCACAGTAAGACCGATACAAACATGAAACCGGGATG
The DNA here is from genome assembly GCF_963930625.1 of Muntiacus reevesi. Classification (NCBI taxonomy): domain Eukaryota; kingdom Metazoa; phylum Chordata; class Mammalia; order Artiodactyla; family Cervidae; genus Muntiacus; species Muntiacus reevesi. Next base: position 72,056,765 of record NC_089256.1, read on the forward strand.
TTCCTTCTAAGCGTCACCACACCGGTATAAGAGCCTCTGCTGGTCCACTAAGAGCCAGTGTTACCAAGGGAAAAAAACCATTGCAGTTCCAATCCCAGTAACCTTTAACCTCAGAGATGCTCTGGGAGTTAGAGCTCCATCTAGCTTCCAAACTTTCCATGCCTAGCGAGGCTAGGCACCTCCTGACTACCAATCCCAGTTTGAGACCTAGGCCACAGTACACTATTAACATAGATTACAAACCCCTCGAAAGCCTATGATCCGATAGATAAGGTTAGTACTTCTAATTCCCAAGGAGTTATGAAATGGTCAAAGAGAGGGAAAAGTTTGACCAAGAAAGGAGGGTTCGGTCCACACGCTTTGCCCATTTCTGGTCGGTTCCCGAAGGAGACATTGGTTGCCTCTTGGCATTGACAGGTTTCTGCCATAAGCCTTATGAGGTCGCCACGAACCGCAGAGCAGGGCTCCTCACTTGCTTCGCGCAGGGCGTTTCATTCATTCACACAAGCACACCGTGGAGTTACTACAGTACAGCAGAAAACGTGTTCGCTAGGAGGACAAATAACTAGAGCTCCAAGCATCCTTACCTTGTCCTGAAGGATCCCGGACGAGCCCCCAAGATGAAAAGTTGTTGCTGAACGATGAGACGCGGGATTCTTGGCCTCCGGAGGAGATGAATTCAATCCGGGGCCAGAGACGAGGCTGGATCGCTCAGAGCTTTTGTGTAATAAAGTTTTATTAAAGTATAAAGGAGATAGAGAAAGCTTCTGGCATAGGCATCAGAAGGGAGCAAAAGAGTACCCCTTTGCTAGTGTTAGCAATGGAGTTATATACTCTCCAATGCATCCAAAGAATGTCTGGAGGCTGCAAAGACCTCACCAGACCCACTCCCATAATTTACATTTTAAGATAACAGAGTTGGCTAGAAGGTTTAATCCAAAAATTGTCCTCAGGCAGGATACATCCTTGTGAAGACCAGACCTACTCCCATAATTTACATTTTAAGATATAACAGAATTAGCCAGAGGGTTTAATCCACAGACTGTCCTCAGGTAGGATACATTATTGTTACATAATCCTAAGGAATGTAGAGGAGAAAAAGTGAAAAAGTAAAAAATTTTGTCCTTTCTTCCTCCTTGAATATCCCAGACCTCTCTCTCCTTGGGGACCCCTGGACTTCTTATCAACCTGCCTAGGAAATGACTCTCTCACTTCCTATATCCACTTTGGCAAGAGTTTTTATCATGCATTGATGTTAAATTTTGTCATGCGTTTTTCCTGTATCTATTGAAATGACTGTGTGATTTTTGTCTTTTGTTTATGTTGTGTATCACATTTATTGATCTGCATGTGTTGAATCATCCTTGTGATCTTGGGATGAATACTACTTGGTTATGGTGTGTGATTTTTTTCTGTGTTGCTGGATTGGGTTTTCTAATATTTTGGTGAGAATCTTTACATCTAAATTCATTCCAGATATTGGCCTATAATTTTATTTTTTTGGCAGTATCTTTTGTTTTTGGTTTGGTATCAGGATGATAATGGCTTTATAGAATATCCTTGGGAGTGTTCCCTTCTCTTCAGTTGTGGAAAAGGTTGGGAAGAATCAGTACAAGTTCTTGGTATGTTTGGTAGAATTCACCTGTGAATCCATCTGGTCCTGGACTTTTGTTTGTAGGGAGTTTTTAAATTACAGACTTTATTTCAGTTCTACTGATCCATCTGTTCAAATTATCTATTTCTTCTTAATTCAGTTTTGGTGGGATGTCTGCTTCTAGAAACTTGTCCATTTCTTTTAGGTTGTTGAATTTGTTGGCACATAATTGTTCATAATATTCCATTATGGATTTTTGTATTTTTGCAGTATCATTTATTATATTTCCTTTTTCATTTCTTATTGTGTTTATTTGGGTGGGTCCTCTCTTTTCTTCTTGGTGAGCCTAGCCAGAGATTTGTCAAACCTGCTCTTGGTCTTACTGAATTTTTCTTTTGTTTTTTTACTTTCTATTTTATTTTTTTCCCTCTCTGATCTATATTATTTCCTTTCTTTTGCTGACTTTAGGTGTTTTTTTTTTTTTTCTAATTCTTTTAAGTGCTAGGTTAGGCTGTTTGAGATTTTTCTTGTTTTTTGAGGAAGGCCTGTATCAACACAAACTTCCCTTCAAGAATTGCTTTTGCTGCCTCCCATAGATTTTGTATGGTTGTGTTTTTATTGTCATTTTTCTCAATCTATTTTTAAATTTCCTCTTTGATTTCATCATTGATCTATTAGTTTTTCAGCAGCATGTTGTTTAGTTCCCATGTGATTATTTTTCTCATTTCTGTATCTGTGGTTATTTTCTAGTTTTATTATACTGTAGTCATAAAAGATGCTAGAGATAATTTCTATACTCTTGTTTGTTATGACACCACCCTTATGGCAGAAAGCAAAGAAGAACTAAAGAGCCTCTTAATTAAAGTGAAAGAGGAGAGTGAAAAAGTTGGCTTAAAACTCAGCATTCAGAAAACTAAGATCATGACATCTGGTCCCATCACTTCAAGGCAAATAGATGGGGAAATAGTGGAAACAGTGACAGACTTTATTTTGGGGGCTTCAAAATCATTGCAGACGGTGACTGCAACCATGAAATTAAAAGATACTTTCTCCTTGCAAGGAAAGTTATGACCAACTTAGACAGCATATTAAAAAGCAGAGACATTACTTTACCAATAAGGTCCCTCTAGTCAAGGCTATGGTTTTTCCAGTAGTCATGTATGGATCTGAGAATTGGATTATAAAGAAAACTGAATGCTGAAGAATTTATGCTTTTGAACTGTGGTATTGGAGAAGACTCTTGAGAGTCTCTTGAACTGCAAGGAGATCCAACCAGTCCATCCTAAAGGAAATCAGTCCTGAATATTCATTGGAAGGACTGATGCTGAGGCTGAAACTCCAATACTTTGGCCACCTGCTTTGAAAAGAACTGACTCATTTGAAAAGACCTTGATGCTGGGAAAGATTGAAGGCAGGAGGAGAAGTGGATGACAGAGGATGAGATGGTTGGATGGCATCACCAACTCAATGGACATGAGTTTGAGTAAACTCCAGGAGTTGGCAATGGACAGGGAGCCCTGGTGTGCTGCAGTCCATGGAGTTGCAAACAGTCAGACACAACTAAGCAAGTGAACTGAACTGAACTAAGTTTGTTAAGGCTTATTTTGTGCCCTGATATGTGGTTAACCCTAAAAAAGGTTCCATGTAGACTTGAGGAGAATGTGGTCTGTTTTTCTTTGTGATATAATGTCCTAAAAATATCAAATGAGTCTAACCATTCTATTGTATCATTTAGTATCTGTTGTCATATTGATTCTGTCTAGAAGATCTTTCCACTGACATGAATGGAGTATTAAAGTCTCCTACTATTATTGTATCCTGTCAATTTCTCTGTTTATGTCTGCTAGTATTTGTTTTATGTATTTGAATGCTTCTATATTAGGTACATATTTATACTGATAACTATAAAATCCTCATCTTGTATTGATCCTTTTATCATTACATAGTGTCCTTCTTTAACATTCTATTGTTGTTATTGTTTTTTCTTTTTCTTCTTGGTGGCTCTGCTGTTGGCATGTAGAATCTTAGTTCTCTGACCAGGAATTGAACCTATGCCACTTGTAATGCAAGTGTGGGTCTTAACCACTGGGCCACCAGAAAGTCCTATCTTTCTATATGGCCTTTGTTTCAAAGTCCATTTTATCTGATATGGGTATTGTGACCCTCACTTTCTTGTCATTTCCTTTTGCATGAAATATCATTTTTCAGTCCCCTCATTTTCAATCTGTGTGTGTCCTGTGCCCTAAAATGGGTCTCTTTTGGGCAGCATATTGTAGGCTTTTGTTTATTTTTTACTGAATCTGCCACTCTGTGTCTTTTGATTGGAGCATATAGTCCATGGACATTTAAGGCAGTTGCTAATAGATATGTGTTTATTTCCATTTTAAACTTTGTTTTCCCATTTATTTTGTGTTTCTTCTTTGCTCCTTTTATTTTTCATTTTGTGGCTTGATGATTTTATTTTGTTTTATACTTATGTCTTCTTCTTTTTGGTTTTTGTGACTCTTTGTAGGTTTTTGTTTGTGGTTACTCTGTTTTATAAGTATGTTAACCCCTTATATCCACTTACCTTAGATGGGTAGTTATATAGGCTCAAACACATTCTAATTTTTAAAAATCTACATTTTCTTACTCTCCTCCCACACATTTTATAATTTTGATGTCTTTTACATTTTCATATCATCATTTTTCTATTCATTATGGCTATCATCTCTTTCACAGAAAAATTTTGATTTTTTAAAAAATCTGTATATGGCTTATTTTCTAATTGTGAATTTTCTCTTCCCCATATATTCTTCTTTTCTATTTGGAGAAGACTTTTCAATATTTCCTTTAGGATAGGTTTAGTATTGTTGTATTCTTACAGGTTTTGCTTGTCTGAGAAATTTTATCTTTCCTTCTATTCTAAGTGATAATCTTGCTGGGTAGAATATTTTAGATCACAGATTTTTCTCTGTCAGAGTTTTGAATATATTAATGTCTTGCCACTTCCTTCTCACCTGCAAATTTTCTGTGGCAAAATCAGCTGATGGCCTTATGGGGGTTTCTTGGTAATTCACTTCATTTTTCTCTTGTTGCCTTTAAAATCCTCTCTTTAACTTTTGCCATTTTTATGATAATATTTCTTGGTATAGATGTGTTTGGGTTTGTCTTATTTGGGACCCTCTGTGCTTCCTATAGCCGAATATTTGTTTCCTTCTTTAGGTTTGGGAAGTTTCCGGCCATAATTTCTTGAAATACATTGTCAATCTCCCTTTCCTTCCCCTTCTGGTATCCCTATTATGTATAGGTTGGCAAACTTTATATTATCCTGTAGGTCTCTTACATTACTTTCCCTTTTTTTCATTTGGCTTTCTGTCTGCTGTCCTGACTGGCTGATTTCTATTTCTCTATCTTCCAGGTCACTTATTTGTTCTGCATTATTCTTTCTGCTCTTCACTGCCTTTAGTCCAGCTTTGGTCTCTGCAAATGAGTTTTATAGTTTTTCTTGGTTCTTCTTTATAGTTTCTAGTTCCTTTTTAGAGTACTTTGCATTTCTGTTGATAGCCTTTAATTCCTTCAATATTCTCATCTTCTTTTTGAAACTGCTGTCTATTAGACTGAAGAGGCCTGCTTCATTGTTGTGCTTTTAGAGGAATGCTTTTGGTCTTTTAACTGTGAGTGGTTTCTCTGCTTCTTTGTTTTACTTATATTTCTCTTACTCTGTGAGTTTAGGATAAATAATCATCTACTGTGGCCTTAGAGGGCTATTTATTTGTGGGGTGGTCCCTAGGTAGCTTGTGTGGGTTTAGTATATTTGGTAGAGGGCTGTTTTTAGTGTAGATGGCTGCTGTCTCTTTCCTCAGTGGGTGCTGGTCATTATCCCCTAGATAGGGGATGTGCATATGTGGTGGCTGGCCCAGTCTTGGAGTTCTCAGTGGTGGTGGGCGGTTGAGGTACATTCCCAGAGCATGAGATGGGAGTGGATGTAGCTTGCAACCACACCTGGGCAGGTGGTGGGGGTGGCGCTCACAACCACTTCTGGCATCCAGCTGAGTGGTGGCTTGCTGAGTTTGTGCAGTGTCCTGCCCTCTGGGAATACAAGTGCAGACATAGGCAAAAAGACTACAATTTGCACCCTGCCCTCCCCCTCATATGCCCCCCAAACAATGGTCTCTGGTTTCTAAGGCAGCCCAGGCTTCCTTGGCATACATGGTTGCATGTATGGCTGCATTGGATTCCAGTCCCTCACATCTGTCTCCACATAGCCAACCCCAGTCCTCTCCTTGGTTATGATCTCCGAAGTCTGAGTTCGAGCACCCAGCCCCCTCCTGAGCCGATGGATGTGCATGTCAGGCTGGGGTGTGCAGAGGGGTGGTACTGACTGTCTGTGCGGTACTCCCTTTGTTCTGGTTGCCACAAATTGGCTACTGTGCCCTCCTTCAAGGTTCTGAAGTTCCCCTTCTGTTCTGGCTGATCTCCCATAAGTGAGGGGGCTTCACAGGGTGCAGGAACCTTTCTTCTCTCACAGCTCCCTTCCAGTGGCACAGGTTCCATCCCAATTCCTTTCTTGCTTTTTTTCCCCTCTTTTTTTCTACCTAGTCATGTGGAGATTTTCTTGCCCTTTCCACAGTCTAAGGTCTTCTGCTGGCATTCAGTAAATACTGTGAGAATTGTTCCACACATGGTGAGTTACTGTGATTTGTTGTGTTTGTGGGAGACAGGAGCTTCACATCTTACTATACCACCATCTTGATCACTCTCCTGTATATAATAATTTAAATAAGCCCCTTTTGCAATATGAAATATGTCTTATGTGCTTCCTAACCTGGTTGGGAATCTTCCAGTCTTTTGTGTCAGTAAATACCCAAGTCCAAGTAGCTTAAACACAAAGGGGCAGAAGGAAAGCAAGGAAGGGGGGGGTCTCAGTGAACCTATGTGCTTAGTCATTCAATCGTGTCCGACTCTTTGCAACCCTATGGATTGTAGCCCACTAGGTTCCTAGAGAATCCATGGAGATTCTCTAGCAAAATTACTGGAGTGGGTTACCATGCCTTCCTCCGGAGGATTTTCCCAACCCAGGGATTGAACCCAGGTCTCCCACATTGTAGGTAGACTCTTTACTGTCTGAGCTACCAGAACCTAAAGACAGAATAAATAGGACCTTAAATATATGGTCCCTTTGCTTTGCTTCTCTCTTCCTGCCAGCATATTTTCTCTAACTGAGCACTTGCTTACTTACTCTACACTGAGAAAACCGGTTGCTCAAAATCTTCAAAGTTTTCATCTTGCAGTTACAGGCATAACTTACATCTTAATCCCAAATGGCTGGGGGCCCATCTCTAGAATAATTTAAGTCTGGGCAAGGAATTTTGGGAAAACACAGCAACTTGTAGATAAACAAGTGGATGGAGTTGGAGGTGGAAAGGGATGCCCCCGTAGCTCACTGCCCAGAGGAGGGAGTGGCAAATGAATAAGTAGAGGACCATTATATTTTCCTTCTCTCCCACATGCCCATTGCAAAAGCAGAATCTACTCTATTTTAGGCTCTACAAAAATAACATTATTGAACCTTCAGGGTTTGGGAAAAAACACTATAACTTTAGATAAGCTAATTCTTAGTCTTGTGAATATTCTTAAGTATTGAATGTGAAAATATGCACAGTAAGACAGGAAGGGGATAAGCAGGTTATTGAGGCTGGAAGGGCTCAGCTGCATGAAGTTTCTAGTTCAGCTCCATTTCCAATTGTGTGTGGATTGTGAGTTTTTATTCCCACTCCTTTTCACCTAAAGTAACTTTATACCTGAGAGGGAAAAAGAATGTATCTGCAGATGCTAACTTAAAATATGTGTTGCATAGACCCATTTATATTTTTAGGAGGCAGTATTCCACAGTGCATTGTTCTCAAACTTTAGTCCTATTTGTTTATCAGTCCTATGATTTCTGTCATATCTGAGTAGGACCTGCACTATTTACTTGCTCTATTTCATTTGTAAACTTAAATATCCACTGTAATCCTATGTTTTTCTTTAATGTGCTAGTTAAAATTTTCCGTAGTACAGAAAACAAAAACTATCTAATTTGAAAGGTGTTGGCTTTCAAGCCTGGGAGACAGCATCTCAAGTGACCCTGAGAGAACTGCTTTGAGGAGATGACGGGGGGAGCCAGGTTACATAGAAGTTTTACAACAAAGGGCAGGTAGTCAGAATGCTGAAAGATTGTTGAAGAAAACCAGATATCCCACATTAAGGAATATAGCACTTTTCTATGTATGGAAAGATGCATGTGTCAGGGCTCACTGAAATCATTCCTTTCATATAGCTATCTGGGGCCAGCATTCTGTGTTTTCACTCACATTGTTAGCCTCCTTGGAGCTCACCATAGGGAGTGGCTGCAGCCTGATGGTTAACACATGGCAAGTATTCCCCTTCCTGAGTGCTCTTAGGGCTCACATTGGAGGGTTGTAGTCGCTGATGACTGTTACATCCTTGTCTACTGATGCGCCAGGAAATACTCCATTTCTCAGCAATAACCACTTAGTTATCTTGTATACCTCCTCACTTTGGGAAACAATGCTATAGTGGAAAATCATCAGCATTCAGTGACTCATGTCTGCAAGAAAATGTGTTTGTCTAAATTGAATATATTTCTCTTATAACTTGCTCAGATAGAAAACAAATCTGTACCTTTGGTCCTCGGGGGAAAAAATTAAGCATTTTCATTTATCCTTTGGCTCAGAAAAGAGGGAAGAATTTTATTTCTTCTATATGGTTTTGTTTACCATGAAACTAATTTTTATTATATGATATATAAATGAATCTTTCATCTAAACAGCAAACATATTACAGTTAAGACCAAAATCCTCTTTGATTATCACCTCCCTATTCCTCCCATGGACAGAGGAGCATGGTGGGCTACAGTCCATAGGTTCGCAGAGTTTGACATGACTGAAGCAACTTAGCACACATACACAGAATCTGTACTCATCGTTAGCGGGTCTTCCCTGGTGAGTCAGTCAGTAAAGAGTCTGCCTGCAATGCAGGAGAACCGGGTTCAATCCCTGGGTCAGGAAGATCCCCTGGAGAAGGAAATGGCAACCCACTCCAGTATCCTTGCCTAGAGAATTCCATGGAGAAAGGAGCCTGGTGGGCTATAGCCTACGGAGTCACAAAGAGTTGGATACGATTGAATGACTAACACTTTTACTTTCTTTTCATTAGGGTAAATCCAAGTTATGAATTTGGCTTCCCTGGTAGCTCAGCTGGTAAAGAATCTGCCTACGTTGCAGGAGACCTTGATTTGATTCCTAGGTCAGGAAGATCCCCTGGAGAAGGGATAGGCTACCCACTCCAGTATTCTTGGGCTTCTCTGGTAGCTCAAGAATCTGCCTACGTTGCAGGAGACCTTGGTTTAATTCCTAGGTCAGGAAGATCCCCTGAAGAAGGGATAGGCTACCCACTCCAGTATTCTTGGGCTTCTCTGGTAGCTCAGCTGGTAAAGAATCTGCCTGCAATGCAGGAGACCTGGGTTCGATCCCTGGGTTGGGAAGATTCCCTGGAGGAAGGCGTGGCAGTGTAGTCCAGTGCTCTTGCCTGGAGAATCTTGATGAAGAGAGGAGCCTGATGGGCTCAGCCATGACTGAGTGACTAAGAACAAGTTATGAGTTCAGACTGTCTTTCCAGACTTCTTCCTTTGAATATGGCCACTGAAGTATCATTGTGTTTTAATGGTGAGTTAATGCATGCTCACAGGTTTCCTTAAATGCCTTGAGGCAGTAAGTCTTCATTTGTCAAGGGACTCTGTATGATGGAGTGCACCTTCAATGCACAGGGAATTTACACTTCTGCCTTAACCTTCACTCCCCACTTGCACAAGGCCAGAAGATCAGTCAGAAGTGAGATTAGGGCTTTCTCAGGTCTTTGCTGAGCATGCGCACAGCCCTGCTCATGCATATAGCCTTCTAGACCTGGAGAACTATGTCACAAGTTTTTAAAAACCCTTAAGGATATTCCATGCTCCCAATCTTGAAGTTTGGGGCCAACTCTTGTTTGCTCCCATTGGTATTGCAGCCTCAAGTAGATGCAGGGTTAGACTATTGCACCAAATAGCTTTCAACAAGTGTCCTGGGTATACAGCTTTCCCATAGAACGAGCTTTAAGGGAGGTTAAGTACTACCACCCTGCCAATGCGGCTTTTCCAGAAAGTTGTGAGACAGGTTAAACAGTGACCATGTGCGAGGCATAAGCCATTTTGAGGTGCTCCAAACCCAGCGTGCTCCCTCTGGTGGTTGCAAGGCTGCTGGTTTTCAAGGCTGGTGTGGGGCTGGGGTAGGGAAGGGAGGTATAGATTGAGTTAAATACCACAAAACCTGCTCTTCTTACCAAGGTCCAGATTGTTATCAGCATCTGGTTGGGCTTCCCAGGTGGCACAGTGATAAAGAATCCACCTGCCAATGCAGGAGATGAAGGAGAAGAGAGTTCAGTCCCTGAGTCAGGAAGATCCCCTGGAGAAGGAAATGACAACCCATCCCAGTATTCTTGCCCAAAGAATCCCATGGACAGGAGCTGGTGAGCAACAGTCCATGGGGTTGCAGAGTTGTTGGACACAGCTGAGTGGGCTGGGTAGAGGTATAGGTTGAGTTAAATACCACAGAACCTGCTGTTCTTACCAAGATTCAGATTGTTACAAGCATTTGGTTAATTTCTGGAGCTCTGAAAAAGTTTTCAGAAAATTCTGGGCAATTTTTTTGCTAGTGTTTTTGTCACTTCTTTGGAAAAGCAGATTTACAGACACCCTCACTCCATCATTCTTGGCAGTCTTGACCTCCCCATCCCCTCACCCCCAACCTGTTTTCTCACTGTTGATTGAAACAAAGCCAAGCATTTTTCTTTTATTAGAGGAGGTATCATCAGCCATATCCATGCTGGGGATTTAGGGGGGAAGGTGGTCAAGTGCAGGGTAAATGCCAGCCTACAAGGACAGCTGCTGTCAATCCCTGTTGATAATCACCATTCCAGAATAAGACTTCGAGTTGCTGGATCTCTCAAACCTCAGTGGAATCTGGAATTTCAGTGTTTTGAGTGCAATTTCTACATTTTACTTTACTGACTACAATTTTAAAAGGAACTAAAATACTGTACACAAAATAACACACCATGACTGAAGATGACTGGAGCAATATCTTACAGTTCTCATCACTGCTATCTGAACTTTTCTGACCAAAATTAGTCAACTGAATTCAACAAACCTTTTTTTAGCTTCTATTATGTGCCAGAGAATGTGCTGTATGCTGCAGAGTTGAGTGAACTTATTGTCCTGGGTACATATTCCCTCCCCCATGCTTTTGAGGCACTTAGAGTCTGGTAGTGGAGGTGGGAACTTCTTTTTAGATACCACCCTGAACAGAGGGTACCAGTGCTGGTACAGATTTAACTGTTATTTGGACTTTTTTTTTTTTTGGCCATGCCACACAGCATACAGGACCTTTATTTCCCCTATCAGGGATAGAACCCATGCCCCCTGCAGTGGAAGCACAGAGTCTTAACCACTGGGCCACCAGGGAATTCCCTAATTGTTAGTTTTAATTAGTCCAAGGTCAAGTATTGAAAAGGATCATTTTGCAGTTCTTCTGTTGAGAGAAGTGTGTGTTTATGCACCCATCAAGACTGTGGATAGGGAAGGGATAAAGTGAGAGTTGCATAAATTTATCTGAGGCAAAGGGCCAGAGAGCCAATTGCTGACCTGTGTGAACGGCATTGAAGGTGGAATCCCATAGATGCATCTTTCTTGGTGCACCCACTCATATCACACAGGAAGCATGTGGCATGCCTGGTGGCTCAGATAGTAAAGAATCTGCCTGCAATACAGGAGATGCAGGTTGGATTCCTGGGTTGGAAAGATCCCTTGAAGAAGGGAATGGCTACCTATTCCAGTATTCTTGCCTGGGGAATCCCCTGGACAGAAAGAGCCTGGTGAGCTAGTCCGTGGGGTCATAGAGTCGGACGCAGCTGGGTGCATATTCTCTGGTAGCTTCCTAAGAAAGGGAACTTGGGAGGCAAAGGTGTGAGAGCTCTAATTTCTAAAAATGTCTTCATGATGCTCTACACTTGACTGAGAGTAAGCAGGTGGGAAATCTTTTTCTTTCAAAATCTTGACATGCTTGCTTCACTGATTCTTTGCTTCTGGTGTTACCACTAAGAAGTATAAAGCTACCCTGACTTCTTATCCTCCAGTGTGATCAGTTTTTCCATGTGTTGGGGAGCTTCTCTGGGTTCTATTGTTTAGAAATTGCAAGCTAGTGTGGTTTGGCAGAGGCCCTGTTTTATCTATTGATTTGAGCACCCTTGTGTATGTTCACTATGGAAACTCATGTGTTTTGATTTCCTCCTCTACATTTTCTCTTCTTTCTGCAGTTCCTATTATTTGGCTATTGAATATCCGGGTCTGATCCTGCTGTACTTATCTTTTCACTTTTCTGCTTTGTTTTGGGGTTATTTTCAATTCCAGTTTTCAATCCTTCTACTTGAGTTGCTAATTTCCAAGAATGTTTCCATGTTCCTCACATGTTCTTCTTCCACAGCGTCCTAACTTTGGTCTAAAGATGACTTGTCTTTTCTCATCTCTTTGGGGCTATGATAGTTTTCTTAGCCTCGGATTCTTCCAAGTTGTTAGCTTTGGACTTTTCACATTAGCATCTATCATCAGATGTCAGGTTACCTTTGGTTAAGCCAAAGGACTAAAAAGCTGAGAAGACTGCTGCCTGAGAGTTTCACCTTAGGATAGTGGTTCTTGATCTTGGCTGTACAATGCAATCACCTGGCAGGTGTATAAACATTGATATTTCAGAAATACTCATTTTATTGGTGTAGGATATTCCAAAAATACTCATTTTACTGGTGTAGGGTCTGACATAGGGATTTTGAAAAGCTGCCGAGGTGGTATTACTGTGTAGCCAAGGCTGAGAAGTACCACTGAAGGGTGGACTGAACCACTTCATCTTCAGGTGAGAATAACATTCTCTAAGTCCAGGGCTTATTTTACATTCTCTTGGGGATAAACTTTTGGTGTCTGCAAAAATGGAGGAGCAGCTGTCCGGCTGAAAAAAGACATCATTTTTTATAATGGCATTTTTAACAGCTTTTTACCAATACTATTTGAGGTTCCCATCCCTCTTTACCATCACTTTAAAGGGAAATATGTCTATCAGTTTTTGAACATTCCGTGAATTCGGCACGTAAATTGAGTTGGTGTTCATTCTCTTCCCTGGTAAATGAGCATTCAGAGCTTTCTTTGGTCGGGTTTCCAAAATTCTCATGCTAACAATTCTTTCCCACTCTTCAGTGTTGAGAGCAGTTATGACTTAAAAAAAAAAAGCCCTTTAGTATATTTTCAGGAGTGGAGTGTAAGAAGCATGCAAAATTTGATGTGTTCAACTGGGCATTTTTACCTAAAAGAACAATTATCAGCATTCTTTGAGAAAGAGAGCTTTGAGTTATAAACAATCAGTTTCCCCAATCATTTTTCCCTCGGGTGGAAAAAGATAGCAGGGATTCCTAGCAAAACAAATTTAAACATCATGATGAAACCATGACTATAATAGCAACACTATACTTTATTGCTGTTGTTGTTGCTGAATGGGACCTGGAGGAGGGAAGGGGGAGGTCAGAACCGTGCGAGTCTGTCCCAGAGAAGGAGCATCCCAGGTGCTAAGTGAAGAGGCAAACCTGGGCTCCTGAGTTTGGTATATGGATAACATGTTAGAATACAAGCATACTTTATCTACATAGACTCTGAAAAAGAACTGGCTGCCTATGGGCCTTGTCCACAATCGCATGTTAGTTGGCCCATTTAGGGAGATCTGGACTTGCAGCCTCTTTTGAGAAAACTAGCCTACATGTTTGTGGGTGGCAGAACTGCAGGACCCCAACCAGGAGCAGGGTGGCAGCCACCCCTTTAGATGGCAAAGCAAGCTCCCTGCACTATGCCACCTGCTTGGCCTCTAAAGGCATCTGAATTTACAACTTCTGGGATGTAGTTTAAGATTTTAAAAAGTAACAACAACAACAAAAGCAATCCTATCCATGGCAGAAGAACCCTACTTAAGTCAGAAAGAATTAAAACATTTATTGGGCATAAATATATTACATATACACTACAGATACAGTTAGGTATTACATATAGCATAGTATTTGCAAAATCTATACATTAAAATTGATATGGCAGTTTTAATACAATGTATATGAAATAGTCTAAAATTTACAATACAGGAAAACATGATTATTTTTTTTTTTCTCCTAAAGTTGAAAAGCTTGGAATGTATGTCCAACAGTGAGGTAAAACATTTTGTCTTTCAATTTAAAGAATTGTGCAAGGATAACATTCAAACACATTCAATTAGGGCACTTTTCAAATTTGACAGGAATACTGAATTACTGTAGCCGACAAAACATGGTTAGAAAATGCCAACATTTCAAGTCGATAAGAACAAGGCAGATAATATGCAAAAAATCTTTTAAAAAAGTTTTCTTTTTAAACAATTTCTTTGAGGACAAAAGGGAATTTTGCTTCACATGACTGGAATTTCTTGTGCCAGAGAGGAGTTTGACATATAGAGAGCATCAGAAAGCCACTCACTCATTCCTACATATTGCAAAAGGGCAAAGAGAGAAGGTTAACATAACACTTTATTTTATTGTTCATGTGTAATGGCAATATATAGTTATATATCAATATCACATATACATAATATTTGTAATATAAAATAGTGCCAGATAGTGTGATAACTTTTTGACTGGGGAATTATAATGAACAGTCAATAGTGGAGAGCAATAAAATAAAGTGCTGTGAGCTAGTGTTCACACACTCAGCTTTCTGGTGGTTAGACAGTATGAAAGTCTCAAAGATCAAATATTCATAGCAATTTTGGCTTAAAGTACTATTTCATTAAGAAAAAATGCCAACCAATTCAGAGAATTTCTTTATAGCAGCAGTTCTGAAGTGTTTACAAAAAGGGATTTTATTTTTCTCCTGCAGACAAGGTTCTTGTAACTCAGCTGACTCTTCATTGTTTAAAAAAAAAAAAAAAAAGCCTTCTCCCCAAAGGCATGAGATTGTTTCAGAAAATGCAGATGCAGTTGTTATAGTGGATTGTAATGCACATTTAATAGTGGAGTGAGTTTTGGAAGGCCAGAAACTTTGGCAGAAATATATTTACCTTGATGCCATCAGTTTGCAAGGCTAATTAAACTAGTTATTCTAGTCAATAACAAAATACAGAACTTTCTAGTACTTACTACATCACAATGTAGGCACACAGAATAATTCATTGATCTTAGCACTTTCTTTAAAGAGATGATTATGTTTTTCTTGGGTACATGTAAACGTTTCAATCACTGATAATGGATTTTTTTTTTTTTGGCATTTAATGCACTAGATGCTCTTTATCTTTAAAAACACAAGAAAATGTCAGAAGAATGGTAATACTACAGATGTTGCCAAGGAACAAGACTGACCTAAAATTACAAAAGTATAAAACACAAAAAAATAACATGCTACAAGGGAAAATTAGTACATAAGTACATTTAAAAAATTTTACAATAAATAAAGATTGCACTGTAATTGGCATTTAAAGTACTGTATGCAGAATATAGTATAAATAAACCAAAAACAAAATAATGTTGGTTTCCCCATGACTTTGGTATGGGAACATTATAAGCTAGTACAGGATACTGCATTTTAAGACAACATAGACCAAGCACAAAATAGCTATGATCAAGAAAAACCAAGTAGCAAAAATATACAAAAACAGAAGCAGGGGGATACACTGTGTCTGTTGCACCCTTTTGGAATATATTTGCACCTCCAACTCTTAAATGTCCCTGAGGTACGCAAACATTGTGGACTTCATATACATAATCCAATGACTTTGGGTTAAAATTGACAATCTCAGGAATCAAAAGAAACACGCAAGAGTAACACTTTGCACTCCGGTAGCACCTGTTGATCAAGGATCTCAAAGCACTTACAAACATTAGAATCCCCATTTTATTTTTTATTTTTAATGCATGGGAACACTGAGGCACAGAGAGGTAAAGTGACGTGTTCAGGTCACGCAGCAAGTTAGTGACAGATCCAGGGAGAGAATCTAGGCTCCTTGACCCCCAAACACCCTGTGCTTCTTACCAGCAAATACCATTCCCTCTCCACACATAGCCAAGTCAACCCCCAAAAATAGGAACTACAAATTTATTGGGTTTTAATTTTCATTTGCTATTAGATTAGTATTATGTGCACTGAATTAAGGAACTGAAATTCAATCACTTCATTGATACCTCAAAGAACAGCCTAACGGCAAATCTTTCAAAAATAACGAGCTGACATATAAGGAGACTGATCACAATTAGTGTAAATCATGGACAATGGGCAGAGGCACTAAACTGTCACCAGTTTTCGTCATAGAATTCTGGTCAAACATAACAGAATATAATAACTCTAGTGATTAGATTAGAAGTAGTTATATACAAAGACAAACAAGTTAAAGCAGCTTTTAAAATAGCTGAACAAGGAAACAACTAACTATTGCACAATGCCCTCGAAAAGTTACTGCTATGAATTGACGTGGTAAAATCTACAATGCTCCATAATTTATAGGTGCATTTTGGTTACTTGATTTCTTAGACAGGCAGCTCATAGTGTTAAAATCATAAGAAATACAGATTATTAAAACATTTTAGATTAAAGTACACATTTTGATTTCAATGAGCTAAACAGTTAAACAACTGAGTGACAACTTGGTTGTTTAGGGCAGCCTTATCTGAGTGAACATATTGTCCATCATGTGGTGGTTTCTGTGTGGGAATACTCTGACAATGCCGAAATCCTAGCCCTGTAAGAATACACACTGTGATTCATGTTCACAGATACAGATGATCAAGACATAAGAAGTGAACGGTGAATATAAATTACTAAACTGTAACATGGAAAAAAAAATCAAAGGCTTGCAAAAGACATCAGTGAAGACAGAATGAAGGCAAATCTGAAAAATTTAAAAGAAAACATAAGCTAGCTTTTGGTATCTGGTTTGCTTCTTTTTTTAAAAAATCCAGTTTAACCTCTTCCTAGTTTTGCATTTCAAAAAGGTGCACCAAAACACTGATATTTTTTTCCTAGCTAAATCTGTAAAATAAGTATATAAATCAAAGAACAAAAGGGCTTAAAAAAGGGAGTATCTGAATAAATGTGTATATTAAAATGTGTAGCATTAATTAAATTCATACCTCTAGTTTTGTTGGGTTTGTTTACTTCATTAAGAAGTACTGTAATATAAAGGCAAATAAAATGGATAAAGTTGCAAAGCCAACCACAATGAGGGCTGCAAACTGTTCATCAGTAGGCATCATGCTCTTCATTTTGGGATCATCTAAGCTCCCCATGTCCCCTGTAAGCATGACCTCACTCCGTTGTAGCACAAAAGCTGCTGAGGGACTGAAAGCTCCGCTTAGCTCCTGAGAGGTGTCTAAACAGCGACGACACGCACACACGCGGAACCGATAGTCTGTGTTGGTCTGGAGGCCTGAGATTTGGAATGTGGCTTCTTCTCCCTTGTACACCTTCAAGAAAAAGAAAAGTTCTGGTCAATTATAACAACGCTGTGGTCTCTGAAGTAATAATCACATAACATTGGGTCCTTGTAGAACTGGTTTGGTTTAAATGAACTCCATAACAACAAAGAATACATGGAATGGCATTTGTCCAAGTCTGTATTTCATCCCTAAAGTATTCTGACCTACTCTGAATAAAATATAAATTCAGTGACTCTGATATTGACAGGAGCTAAGGCACGTATCGGTACTGCAGCTGATACAAGTAATGGTGATGCATCTAGTTGAATTTTAATAATTTAGGCTATAAATCAGCAGATGACTTAATTCTTATAAAGGGCTCTCTAATCTTGGTGCACAGAACTAATTTTTTTAAATGTAAACAATTAAAAACAAATTACAGAAATAAAGTGCAAAGTCCTAGTTGACATTCGCTAGTGGCTACACCATAAAACCCTACTCCCTTAGATAGCTCACCCCAGCCCTAAGAGGTAAACACTATTTTGACTTTTCATCCTGTAATTTGTTTTGCCTGCTCTAGAGGTTCATACAAATACAGTCAATGTGCACTTTCCCGTGCCTAGGAGATTCAGCTGTTCCTTTTACTGAAGGGTAAGTATTTTATCACATGCCTGTACACTGATGTGTCCATTTGCTTCTTGACAAATATTTGCATTATTTCCAGTTTGGAGTTTTTATACAGTAAGAGTACTATGAACATTTTTGTTCAAATCTTGGACTTAAGTTTCTCTTTTTCTTAGGCGAGTAGCTAGAAGTGCTGAGTGTAACTCCATATCTAACTGCATGGGAAAGTTTTAACAAGCACATCCCTTTGCACTCCTGCCAGCTAAGAATGAGAGTTTCAGTTGCTCCACACCCTTGCCAACATTTGTTATTGTCAGTCATTTATATTTCAGTCATTCTCATGGGTGAGACTGGTACCTCAGTTGCATTTTCCTGATGCCTAAAGGTGTTTCCCACCTCTTCACGTGCTTATTTGGTCATTCATATAACTTCTTTTGTGAAGAGTGTGTTTAACTGTTTTGCCTATTTTAATATGCAGTGGTTCTTTAATATAATCTGGATGTAAGTTCTTTGTCAGATATGTTATGAATATTCTCTCCCAGTTTTGTGGCTTACCTAATCATTTTTTAAGAAATTTTTTGATGCAGTCCTATTTATCACAAATTAATATTTACTTTAATGGTCTGTCTTAAGTGTTTCCTGTTTGACCAACCTGTCCTTTTCCATTTTTCTTCCACTTTGTTCTTCTATCAAAATGGTATTGATACTCAAAACACTTAGAGGAAATGATAATCACCTTAAAATTACATAAAAATCCATGGCTTATGTTAGAGATAGGAAAAAACTAGCTGAAACTCTAATCAGTAAAGAGATTTGGTTAATTAAATAGGAAAGTAAAGTTAACCAAACACTTTCTAGCTGAGTAGCACTGAGTTAGCCTCATAAAGTGCTTAAAACATGGGTGGTATATAGGTAACTGCACAGCTAAAGTTAGCCATTATTATTACTACTACTGTTTAGAATTTAAAAACACTTCAAATATATTTTTAACATACAGTGATCAAAAGTGATAGGGGCATTTTTAGTGACAGGCCACCTTAGTAAAACAATTTTGTCCATTAACATAAATTCCCTAGAAAATAAAGAGTATTTCCAACAATCTCAACTCTGTCTGAAACACTTGCCAGAGTCAGTGGGAATCTACAAACATTCAGTTGCTAGAGACCAGCACATAAACTCCCACAAGAAGCAGGACATTGTATTAGAGAACACAAGTGCACGGGCCACTCATTCCGTGTTGTGCAAACTGCAAGAGCAAGAAGGCTGCAGTTTAGAAAAGGCATCAGAACATCCAATGTTCACCTGATGCTCAGCCTTTGGAAAATTTTTTCCTCCCTCATTTTCAAACTTTAGAAGTAGCCATTAAGAGTCTTATTGTACTTTTGTTTAGTGAGTAAGCCCCAGAACATCAATTGTGTTTCTCCTATTTCCCAGATTCACCCTTGCTTTTGCTATTGCCTTTTATAAGACTTGAAGCATGTTCCTCCAGGTGAATTACTCTGTTTCTCTGTGAAGATTGTGGCATGTGTCTTAGCAACTGCAGTTACAGACTGAAGAGGGCTGGAGCAGCCAAGGACAAAAGAGCTATAAGAGAACCCCAGTGATCTTGAGAGATCACTCTTTTCTCATAGCTCACTGTTCCAATGATAAGTTAGTTAAATGGCTATTTTAAGATGAACTTGTCGTCATGGTGACTGCCCAAACCCACACACAGCCAGCTATTCAGGAGTTCAGACTACACCATGATGATCCTGTCTATGGATTATTTCCCAATATCATGTGTGTGGTCTCATTGTTTTTACAATGATGCACTTTTTTCCTCTACAGAGACCTTTTCATTGTGAATGTTCTTTACTTAATTTCCCATATTTAGATGCTCAAATCAGTATTTTTCGAAACAAGTCTTTTCTTTGAAACTGTTGGGACCATTCATGAAGGGAGTGACCAGCATACTACCAGTCCCTTCACCATCTGAGCCTTGGTTTCCTATCTGCAATAGCCCAGGTAACAATCTATTCTAACTCTATGGTGGCAGTAGTTAATGTGAGGATGTTGATGGAGTTGAAGAAAAGATGCCATCTAAGCTTTAGCTGTAAGGTTTCTTGATACTTTTCTTTCATCAATCCTGTTGGAGGTCTCACCTCTTGAAATGTTTACACTTATCAAAGGGTGAAATGTGGTAGCTACTGGAGCTCTTTTGTGGGACCCCAGGGAATTGGCATAGGATTCCAGGTCTAAGTCCTTGCTCTGGCACTTTCTAGGTTTGTGACCTCAGGCAAATAACAGCTTTGGGTCTTACTTTTCTCATCTTTAACACAGGACAGTAACAGTACCTAATTTAATCCCAACAGGGGATTATTAAATAAGAAACTGTGCAAAATGCTTTGTGAAAGGAGTATGCTGGAGGTAAGTCCTCTTTATCAAATTTAATCCTTCTGATTACTCTGGCAAGTGAGCATTACTCCCATTTTAGATATGAGAAAGCTAAGGATCAGAGAGCTGTTAATTTCTTGAGGTCTCAGGTGAGTAAGGGTGGTTAGCGGTAGCCCCCAGGGGAGATCTCACATCTCACTCGCCCCCGCTCATCACTGGAACCGCTCCGGCTCCACTGCTTCCATGTCCTTGGGTGGGACCCACCCTCCAAGTTAGTCCTCATCTAGTGACTATGGTGTGATACCAAGTGTACTTCCCTTGACCTTCTGACTTTGTCTCCCCAGGGAGTCTGGTAACTTCTCTGGTGCTTCCGTGAAACACTTCCAGATCACCCCACCCTGGGTCCCACTGCCTTTCCTTTATGATGTATGGAAAGCAGGTCCCCAACCCAGACTCTGCCAAGGAAAGACTTGGGCGGCACTTCTATGAAGTGTCCTCTTAATTTATGCTACACTGGTGACCTCATAGCTGAAAACCTATTTCCCCGCAGATGTGGGAGAGATTTTTGGAAAGTTGATATAAAGTTTCATTTATATCTAGTGTTAAATTATTTGTATGCTTTCCAGAATTTGCATGGCTAGCTCCTTCTATGAAAGTAGGCTCAGTATACTTAATTTCCCAGAAACCCAATTCATGGAATCTTGACTAGAGACTTTATATAAATAATTTTTTTGATTTACACCACTTCTCTCCCTAAAGATCCCTGAAAATGTATTTTGAAAGTAAAGGAATGCTACTTTCTCATACCCTTAGGCGAAAAGCTTAGTGAAGGAAAAATGAATATCTAATAGAAGGGAACTTCCTTAATGACAAGTCCAATCAAAAATAGAGCTTTAATTTGTAAATGTTTTCCTTTTAGCTCTTATTTTAATTGGAAGACCTCACCCCTTTCAAAAGCATTGTCAACACAATGTTTTTATTATCTTTAAATATATATATATATGTGATAAATATATTGAGTGTGGGACTGGGTTCTATTTCCATAGCAAATAGCACATAGCTATAACAGAGAAGATGCTCATCAAATGTTCTCTAATTAGAACCCTTACATATTTAAGAGTAGATATGCTTATACCACGCAGTTTGAAAAGAGGAAAATTACCAGAAACAAGTACATCTGAACATTTAGAACCCCACACAAACCACAGGGTGTAGTATAGGTACAGCCCTGATTATACAATGGAGTCATTAACAATGATTGAGCTGTTTTCAGTGCATTGATAGTAGTCGACAACACTTATGATTAAACCTTTTGGATTCCTTCCTAGCTAAGGAAAAAATGAAAACAATCCCAATACTTCGTTTCCTGAGGATTCTGGTCCCACAGGTTTGAGATAACTGATTGGTTTTTGTGTAAAGAATCACAGCCATAGGATCACACCATCAGTAAGGTCCTCAGGCCTGCAGCACAGTTCAGGGAACTTCTCACGGGACTGTGCCTCTCTCTGCAGAAGACTGTGCCTCTTCTCCTTTTGTTTTCATTCATTTTGACAGGGGTACCATTATGGGTTCTTCCTCCTGCCTCAACCCAATTTAAAAGGCATAGCTCCATCTAAGATTATCTTTATTGAAGTAACCAATCATAATATCACAGTAAGTATACATGCAATATTATTTTTACAAAGACTATTTCTGTCCTTGATTTGGTGTGCAATATATTTTAAAGTAATTTTGACATGTTTATTCCAAGTGAGAGGATTTAAAGTAATACCCAGATAATCAAAATGAAGAATCTGTGACCCTCAATTCAGAGTAACATGCTGTGTAGTTGAAATCCTTGAAATCTCTTTAACTAATTCTCCCAAGAAAAAGGGATATAACTGTCCAGCATCAGCATCTGACAGCACCCTCTCAAGACTGAGCAGAGCTGATGTTCACAGTAACCCTGAAATGGAGAATCAGTATCTCCACTTTGACAAGACAGCAAGGCTCAGAGAGGTGAGTAAGTCCTCCAATACCACACGACTCCAGAAGGCAGACTTGACCTTCCTTGGCTCCTTGCTGAAGTGGGCATTTCCTAACCTGTAGGATTCCCCTGTGGAGAGTGCAGGGCTGGGCAGGAGCTGCTGCTCCTGAGCCAAAGAGGACGGACGGGAAGGGCACTATTGCCAAACTGCATCTTGGGGGCATGCTGCTTCCGCCCCAGGGGGGCTGGGAAGCTCTGAGGGCACAGATTATGCCATTCTGTTATATGCCAGGCAGCCCTCACTGCACAGGGCACCTAACAGTTTCTCAATGAATTCAGGGGTCCTATACAAGAATTCCAGGAAACTGAATACATATTTGTTTTATATGCAATTTAAAATGGATGTATGCATGAATATTTTTCTGGTAGAAGGGGTCATATCCCTCATCAGATACTTAAAGCGACCTATAAACCTACAAAGTGTTGAGAGTCAGTAAGACAAATAATAGCTTTTAAATATTCCCATCTTGACCTATTCTTACTTTGCTTTGGATTTGAACCTTTATGAAAATAGACAATCATAGCCTGTTTCATTTCTGTTAGGGAATTAAATTGCAAACCATTAAAAAATATGCAGGCTCCAAGTCTTTAAAATCATTCCATCAAGGTCAAGAGAAGATCTTTCTTCACAGTACATTGTGTGATACCACAAAGAATCAATACATGTCTCAATACTATATTTTAAAAATGATACAAAATAAATTCAGAGATGCCATCAAGTTAAAGGTGGAGCACTATGAATTTTCAGATGCTTCAAACGTTTTCTTAACCCAATAAATCTGAGCAGCAACAGTATTAATAATATGTCACAAATTTTGGCTTCCAGTAGGCAATACTTTCTTATAGTTTGTTACCCTTTTCTTACCTTCAGTGTTTATATTTACACACTTTATATAAAAATCATTGCTATCTGAATATGAATGTGTATCATTTCACTTTCTTGATTATAAAACTGCTTATGTTCTGTCTTGTGAGGTGAAAAAAGTCCCCTGGATATACACACAATTTTCATTCTTTTCTTGAATGCTTTATAATTAATGTCTGAAAAGAACTTTTAAGCTTATTGAGAAAAAGCTTATGCTTGAAAAGACTTTTTAAATGGCAGAGAAGCCAAATCAATATATGGATGCATACTAATGCAGAGTAAAACTTTAGGTGAGGGCTTAATACTTGAAGTTAATAGACTGTTTCATAATTAGAACCAGCTGCTCACCCTACATCATGATAGCTAAACAAAAGAAAGCTAATTACAGAGTTTAACTCAATGTTTCCGGCAAAATATCAGCAAAAGCCTTGGCCCTTGCCATATGTTGCCTGTAAAACATGAGCTTGGGGAACAGAAGCCACTGTCCTATGATGGGTGATTTTTTTCACCTAAGTTACAAATATCACTTCTAAATCCCCCCTATGGTCAAGTTTAATTCTCATCCCCACTGCAAGTATAAATCACCCTGTTCCTTTGAAACAGGCCTCTTTCATGCATGCAAAAAACATTTACTGAGTGCCTAGCTATGTTCCAGTCCTGGGAAGATAAAAATGAATAACACAAGCCCACACATTAGTGGATCCTGTATGATTAGTGCTGTAATTGAAGTATACACAGTGCTTCTTATAAGCCCACAGCTCTGCTGTGGTGTATGCTCTGCAATGATGACCTCTCATTTTCTTTTCCTTTGCCTCTATGAATTCAAAGCCTGTTATCTCTGGATTATAATTAACTATTATTTTGCACACATAATATAAACAGGCTTCATTCCCTATCTTGTGTCCAGAACAAGTGAATGTAGGGTTCAAAACATCATGCTTAAGTTAATGCTTACTGAATAGGGAGAAGCGAAAAACTCGGTACAAATTGTCCCTGACTCAACTGCGACTTTTCATGTACCGCTACCTGCCTCAATCATTTTTTGGTAAATGCAGGAAACACAGGTTACAAGATGATTGCTAATTCCTATCCACTGAGCCTGCCCTGGTTTTACTGTGTTTTCACCAAGAAACTCTAATTTATAGATGTTTGTTTATAATAAGAAATATATTTTGAAGCATATATGTAATGGTATATTAGTATTTGTATGTTCATGGGTTAAAATATTTTAGCATTAAACAGCAAGATTCAAAGCAGCACATCTACCAATAAAGTCTAAGTTGAATTAACCTATACTCTGGCAATGCCTGATGTATAGATATTGAGTAAATGCTGTTTTTCATTGAAAAAGCATTAATCAGCGTGCTTTGAGAAGCAGAACATTTACCCAAGAACAAGCAGAAATGCATGGTACCTGGAGAAAAGGTTTATAAAATACAGTGATGAATGTACAGTTGGGAAGTGAATATTGTTAAGTGTTAAACGATACGTTGTAAAATTTTGTAACATTTCATCCTTATAACCCATTTTTACAATGCTACGGGACAGGATGGTTCTATTGGTGTTAAAGATGACTAAACCTAGTGGAAGAAAAAAATCCTCTATTCTCCATGTGAGCTGAAACTGTGAAACTACTCATATCTTTGAGGTAAGTTGAAAGAGTAACACATGTAAAATTATTTACTGTGAAGAACTAGAACAAATAATTTAACAATTTGTATGGAAACACAAAAAGCCTGGAACAGCCAAAGCAATTTTGAGAAAGAAGAATGGAACTGGAGGAATCAACCTGCCTGACTTCAGACTATACTACAAAGCCACAGTCATCAAGATAGTATGGTACTGGCACAAAGACAGAAATATAGATCAATGGAACAAAATAGAAAGCCCAGAGATAAATCCACACACCTATGGACACCTTATCTTTGACAAAGGAGGCACGAATATACAACAGAGGAGAAAAGACAATCTCTTTTAACAAGTGGTGCTGGGAAAACTGGTCAACCACCTGTAAAAGAATGAAACTGGAGCACTTTCTAACACCATACAAAAAAACAAACTCAAAATGGATTAAAGGTTTAAATGTAAGACAAGAAAATATAAAACTCCTAGAGGAAAACAGGCAGAACACTCTCTGACATAAATCACAGCAAGATCCTCTATGACCCACCTCCGAGAATAATGGAAATAAAAGCAAAAATAAACAGATGGGACCGAATTAAACTTAAATGCTTTTGCACAATGAAGGAAACTATAAGGTGAAAAGACAGTCTTCAGAATGGGAGAAAATATTAGCAAACGAAACAACTGACAATCTCAAAAATATACAAGCAGCTCATGCAGTTCAATACCAGAAAAATAAACAGCCCAATCAAAAAATGGGCCAAAGAGCTAAAGCAGACATTTCTCCAAAGAAGACATGAAAAGATGAAAAGATGCTCAACATCACTCATTATCAGAGAAATGCAAATCAAAACCACAATGAGGTGCCATCTCATGCCGGTCAGAATGGCTGCTATTAAAAAGTCTACAAACAATAAATGCTGGAGAGGGTGTGGAGAAAAGGGAACCCTCTTACACTGTTGATGGGAATGTAAACTAGTACAGCCACTATGGAGAGCAGTGTGGAGATTCCTTAAAAAACTGGAAATAGAACTGCCATACGACCCAGCAATCCCACTGCTGGGCATACACACTGAGGAAACCAGAAATGAAAGAGACACATGCACCCCAATGTTCATTGCAGCACTGTTTACAATAGTTATGACATGGATGCAACCTAGATGTCCATCAGCAGATGAATGAAGAAGAAAATTGTGGTACGTATACACAATGGAATATTACTCAGCTATTAAAAAGAACAAATTTGAGTCAGTTCTAATGAAACTGGGGCCTATTATACGAAGTGAAGTAAGTCAGAAAGAAAAACACCAATACAGTATACTAACACATATATATAGAATTTAGAAAGATGGTAATGACAACCCTATATGCAAGACAGTAAGAGAGACCCGGATATAAAGAACAGACTTTTGGACTCTGGGAGAAGGCAAGGGTGGGATGATTTGAGAGAATAGCATTGAAACATGTACATTACCATGTGTGAAACAGATCACCAGTCCAAGTTTTATGCCTGAAACAGGGACATTGTACTGGGACAACGCAGAGGAATGAAATAGGGAGGGAAGGGGGTGGGGGGTTCGGGACCAGGGGACACATGTATATCCGTGGCTGATTCACGTCAATGTATGGCAAAAACCACCACAATATTGTAAAGTAATTAGTCTCCAATTATAATAAATAAATTAAAAACGTATTTACTATGAAATGAAATATA
Source organism: Muntiacus reevesi (assembly GCF_963930625.1). NCBI lineage: Eukaryota > Metazoa > Chordata > Mammalia > Artiodactyla > Cervidae > Muntiacus > Muntiacus reevesi. Next base: position 72,083,124 of record NC_089256.1, read on the forward strand.
CTGTATAAAATGAGATTCTAAGGTGAAAGGAAACAATAGTGTGTTTGTTCTTATTTAAGAGGAATGATGGAAACTGGTGAAACCATCCACTGATGTTAAACAACACCGGTGGCTGTCATATTTAAGTTTTTGCAAAATGTGTTTAAAAAGTGAATTGCTTTAATCTGACACTTCATAGTAACAAAGGATTGTGAAATTTACTAAAATATTCTTTCTTTCTACACATTATTATTATATGAGGGATGTTAACCAGTGAACTAACACAAGCTCTGAATCGTTTTTTCTACTTGTTTTGTTTATCTAGAGCCTTTATTCTTTATCTGAATAAAGAAGTTTTTGCAAATTATGATAAAGATTAAGAAGGCAGGTAGCAGTTATCTTCAATTTCTTGAGTTTGATGTAAATGCACACCTCTATTACAAGTGCTGGTAAGGAGCAGGTCTCAGCTTTCCTAACAGAGCAACAGTGTTATATTCTGCTTTCACATAGTTATTAAGTTTCTGGGAATGTTATGGAAACCTATACAGTAGCTGAATCTTTCATAGCTAGTAACAAGACAATGAGTGGCTCTGGAAGAATCAGGATCAAAAAGGGTGTAATGAATGATAAACCCAAATCTTTATCATGTGATACGTAAAGTCTTGCTACGCAAAACATGGTCCATGCACTAGCAACATCGGTGTTACCTGGGGGCTTGAACCATGACCCCAGACTGACTGAATCAAAATCCACCTGAACAGATTCTCATATGATCCTACGCACACTAAAGGACGACAGTGACCCAAAGCTTCTGAATCATAGCCTTGAGGGCTGATAAGTCCTCTTCCTTCCTTCCTCATCCTTCAATTATAACTTCCGTAAAAAAAGCAGAACAGGGGCTTCAGTAATTAGGTTGACACTTTTTCCCTCTAGAGTAAAATCACTGACAAGTTTTCAATACATACACAGTTTGATACTTGTGAATATCACAAGCAATATCAAATAGAAATATAGAACTTAAAACCCATGAGATCATGCTTGAGAAGCTGAAAATATAAGAACATAAGCGAGAGCTATTATATCCTAAAGAGTCAGCTAATGGGTACTTGTGAATCAGTTTCTACAATTGATTTTAAGAAAAATGTAGTTCACTTGCCACTGAACCCTCACAGCAAGAGGCAGAAGCCAGGAGCCAACCAGACTGACAGGCCACACACGTGCTACAGAAGCTGGTTCTCACCTGTTTGTACTCAGACTCTCTTCCAACCAACACCTGCAGAACGTAGTTGACAGGGTCGCCTTTCATGGGTGGTACCGTCTCCCACAAAATTTCACACGCATTTCCTTCTAGCTGTGTTACTCGAGGTGCTGAAATACAAATCCACACATTCACGGTCAAAAATTCAAAGTATCATATAAATGGTCAGTATTTCAGTAATATTACCGAGAATCTGAGAGAGGGAGAGTGAGCTTGTGCCTGCCCTGGGAGGGGAGTTATTTGTCCAGCCCCCTAGAAATCTATCAGGGCACCCTTTACAAAGAGAAGGCATTGAAGTCGCTGGCGAAGAGTCCTTTGCTCACTATCCTATTAGTAACTGCTTGACCTGGCTTGCATTCTCATTTTTTTTCTTAAGGCTAATGAGAACCTTCTATGATTAAGTCCTGTGTTAGGTACTTTGCAAAACTAGACACTACTTTCAAGGAAATTAAGATGTAGTTAAGGGAAGCAGAGAGAAAGGTATGAAACAAAGATAAGCAAGCAGATATAATGTAGGCCAGATGGGAATGAGAGGTACAAGGAAAACATTGGGGAGTTCCAGGGGAGGGCGGTCACGTCCATGTGAGGGTCTGAGAAAGGTTTGAGGAGCAGGTGGCCTTCGACATAAGCCTGTATAAGTTATCTTACGTGCGTATATTTTAATTTTCTACCTACTGGACTCATCATTCCGGTTTAAAGTGAAATTATATTAGTTTGTAGCAAAGCACTTATAGGCTATAAAATTTTAATATTTTCTTATATTCAATATCTGATATGTTTCCATTTTGTAACTAGCATGTGTAACTCCTCTCACTGAATGCCCTTATTTTAAATTTCTAATTACATAAATTCTTTAAAGGCAGTTGCTTCTACTTCCAATTCTGTACAACACTATTTCAGAAAAATAAAAGTTGCCTTTAAAAAAAAGTTTGTATGAGTTGGCTGAAATTTATGGAAAAACTAAAGAAAGAATCTCAGCCAACCATAGTCCTCCAGCTCTGACAACTTCCTGAATCTAAAAGTGAGAGGAAGACCTGGTAGTGTGGCAGCGTGAGGACACGGTCCACCTGAAGAAGAAGTACCAAGCCCTACAAGGACTAGTAATTTGGTGGTGTATTTTCCAAAAGATGAATCTACCTCAATAATCACTTTCAGAGGCAAAGATAGTGTTGGAAGGACCCCCGTACTTATTTAGCTAACTGGTAAAATGTGGCAAACCTCCCTGTTACAACAACAAACCTACCAACCACAGCATGGTCAGGAATCTCCTGTTACAGCTGAAAGGCAAAGCCACGCCAAAGTGCCAGGGCGTTTAGTACCCAAGTGACCCAGAAGTCTACATCCATTTACATCAGTATCTTAGTCACAGGAAGAAGTCAAAGAGCTTCTGGACCCCTGAGGGCCAGGGGAGCACGGGGAAGGCATGCACCATAAAGTACCCTGCAAGGGGGCTTCCCTGGCGCCTCAGTGGTAAAGAATCTGCCTGCAATGCAGGAGACGTGGGTTCTGTCCCTGGGTCGGGAGGATCCCCTGGAGTAGGAAATGGCAACCCGCTCCAGTATTCTTGCCTGGGAAATCCCATCAACAGAGGAGCCTGGCGGGCTACAGTCCATGGAGTGGCAAAGAGTTGGACACTACTGATTCTAAGCAATTCTAAGTTACCCTGCAATTCTAAGGTTTCCTATGGGAAACCTTAACAGAATGTGAGTCAGACCCCGACTCAGGCCCTGGAGGCCCCACACCTTCCTATAATGCACTCCATGTCCTGGTGTATCCGATACAGCTCTTTGTGTGGAAGCAGTGATTCAAATGGCCTAGCTCTTGGGGCCAAACACATAATTTGTGCTCATTGCCTAGTACCTCAAATAGCAGAGCCAACCCTCACTTGACCCCACGTAAAACCGGGTTCAGGTGGGCTGCTGGTGTGTCAGCATGAGAGTCATTTTGGGCAGCAGCTGGATAAAGCAAAGGGGGGGTACTGGGGAGGGGAGGGTGCGGACTCGAGTCCTAGAGGCGCTGGACCTGGGCCCAGCACTGCTGAGAAGGGATGAGCCAGCTTTGCCCTGTCGCTGTCTGCCTGGCGGGTCTGCTGTGCAGAGGCAGCACTCTGGCTGAAAGCGGGAGACGAGGATTGAGCAGACCTGGTGGAGGGAGAGCTTGAGTGGACCTGGCTTTTGCTCACTCCCTGATCCCGTGAAGTGGGCAGAGAGTCAACCAGTCATCCACAAACCTTAAGACAAATACTCCAGGAGATGAGGACAGGCTGCTGCTGCAGCCTTCCCGTGAGAGCCGCGGGTTGGAGGGAAGGTGGGGATGCCGCCCTTGTGAGCCTCTCATTTACACACCAAGGGCATCCAAAGATGCGGATCAACTGTTGAAGGGAGGTACTCAAACCTCTGTGGTAAACTCCATGAGCATTACACCACCAGGAATTCACCTGCATTCCTAACCCAACATCTGTCGCTCTGGTCTCTTTCGTCCTGTGGGGATAAGACTGCCTCACTGTTATTTGTGATAATAATTTACATGTACTCAAGAGAAGTCACACCAGTAAGCCATCTCCTTTAAGGCCTCTCATTCCCCCTGTAGAACCCATTTCCCAAGCTTCTCTTTTAGAAAGTTCTTTTGATTCTATCTGGCTGATATGAGAAATATTAGGAGAGCATATTTAAGGTCAGAATTGAGCCTCCTACAGCTAAATCCCAACGTTTCCTCATAGAATAGCACACGGAAATACATGGTCCACAAACCTTTGATGGTGGGGGGGACACTCTTGGTTGTGCTGAAGGTGTAGGTTTCTGAGAAGGGCCCTTCCCCAGCCTCGCTGGCTGCCTGGATTCTGAAGGAGTAGCATGTGAATTCCGTCAGCCTCTGGACCTTATAGGTGTGGCTGGGTCCTCTGTAGATTGAAATAAACCTAGAGAAAGGAACAGCATCCATTAGCCACCTGAACTTTTATTAGTGACAAGAAATTAACTATGATACAAACATGCAACAGATTAGGCCAACTTGATAAATGCTTTTCATACCATCTGAAAACTCAACCAGTTGCTATGTTATAGTTGTTTAATATCTAATATATGTCTACATAAAAGAAAAATACACACATTGAGGTACTCCTACGTTGGGTGCATAGACATTTACAATTGTTACGTCTTCCTCTTCGATTGATCCCCTGATCATCATGAAGTGTCCTACTTTATCCCTTGTAATATTCTTTATTTTAAGGTCTATTTTGTCTGATGCGAGGATTGCTACTCCAACTTTCTTTTGCTTCCCACTTGCATGGAATATATTTTTCCATCCTCTCACTTTCAGTCTGTATGTATCTTGAGGTCTGAAGTGGGTTTCTTGTAGACAGCATATATATGGGTCTTGTTTTTGTATCCATTCAGCCAGCCTGTGTCTTTTGGTTGAAGCATTTAATTAATTTCCATTTAAAGTAATTATTGATATAAACGTTCCTACTGCTATTTCCTTAATTGTTTGGGGTTGCTTTTGTAGATCTGTTTTCTTCTCTTGTATTTCTTGACTACGTAAGTCCCTTTAACATTTGTTGTAAAGCTGGTTTGGTGGTACTGAATTCTCTTAACCTTTGCTTGTCTGAAAAGCTTTTTACTTCTCCATCAGTTTTGAATGAGATCCTTGCCGGGTACAGTAACCTTGGTTGTAGATATTTTCCCTTTCAGCACTTTAAATATATCCTGCCATTCCCTTCTGGCCTGCAGAGTTTCTGCTGAAAGACCTGCTGTTAAGCATATGGGGTTTCCCTTGTGTGTTACTTGTGGCTTTTCCCTTGCTGCTCTTAATATCCTTTCTTTGTGGTTAGTCTTTGTTGTAGTATGTGTCTTGGTGTGTTTCTCCTTGGGTTTATCCTGTATGGACTCTTGGAGCCTCTTGGACTTGATTGACTATTTCCTTTTCCACATTGGGGAAATTTTCAACTATAATCTCTCATCAAAAAGTCTACAGATAGTGAGTGCTTGAGAGGTGTGTGTGCAGTTGGGGGCGGGTACTCTTGCACCGCTGGTGGGAATGTAAGTTGATGCGGCCACTGTGGAGGACCGTGTGGAGATTCCTTGAAGAACTAGGAATGGGGCTGCCATGTGGCCCAGTGGTCCCACCCCTGGGCACATACCCTGAGGAAACCAAAATTGAAAAAGACACATGTATCCCATTGTTCACTGCAGCACTGTCTGCAACAGCTAGAACACGGAGGCAACTTGGATGTCCACTGACAGATGAATGGATGGAGAAGTTGTGGTGCATATACACTATGGAACATTACTCAGCCATAAAAAGGAAGGTCTTTGAGTCAGTTCGAATGAGATGGATGAAACTAGAACCTATTATATAGAGTGAAGTAAGTCAGAAAGACAGATAAATGTCATATTCTAATGCACATATACAGAAACTAGCAAAATGGTACTGAAGAATTTATTTACAGGGCAGCAGTGGAGAAACAGACATAGAGAACAGACTTATGGACATGGGGAGGGGGAAGGAGAGGGCGAAATGTATGGAAAGAGTAACATGGAAACTTACGTTACCATGTGTAAAATAGATAGCCAAAGGGAATTTGCTGTATGGCTCAGGAAACAGGGGCTTTGCATCAACCTAGAGGGGTGGGGTGGGGAGGGAGATGGGAGTGAGGTTCAAAAGGGAGGGGATACATGTACACCTATGGCTGATTCATGTTGAAGCTTGACAGAAAACAAAAAAATTCTGTAAAGCAATTATCCTTCAACAAAAAAATAAATAAAAATTATGGTATAGATTCTAGAAACATCAGTTCATGCTTTTACTAATAAAAACAAATTTCAGATTTTCCATAAGGTAATACTATATAATCTGATATATTAATTACCTTCTACTATGTACTAGGCAAAGAAGTGAATGTTAACTGGGCATCTGAGAAATACCATGTCCTCTCTACCAGAATTTTCTAAATAACTGAGGTTTAACTAGAAAAATCCTTTCAATTTTAGCCTTTATCTTCCCAAGAGCTTCCAAAGCCCCTTTCTCAAACTAGAAAGATGACATTTAGGACTACACATCTTTGAGGAAATCTGTAAAAAAGAAAGATTTTGCTCAGAATCATCCATCAGGTTAATCAAAATAATAGAAAAATAGCACAGGTGACCTGGACAGTTTTGACTGGCAGCTTATGGATCCTTCTCCCATCTGAATCAGGATTATCTTATACTTCTCTGCTAAATAATTTTTCCATGACACAGGCATAGAAGGCATGAAAAAAACAGGCTTACATTTTAAGTGTTTTCCCCAGGGTCTTAAGAAAACTAAAAATTTCACAATGAAACTGATTGCTTAGAACTACAACAGAACGTTAGCACTTTTCCTTCTATAGTTAACTGTATACCTGTGGAAATAATATAACTTCCCAACATCATCCAGGATCTTTAGTAGATTCGGAACCTGAATCGGCTGGCCTGACCACGCTCTGAGAACTGCCCTGTGAGTTAATCCAATCACAATGCCTCCTTCCTGACACAGGCCAATTGTCTCTCCCACTTTCCAGGGCTTTGTCCCAGCACCTGGGGACAACGCACTGTCTTCAAATACTGCCCCGAGTCAGTCAGCGGTACAATCACACACAATTCAAAATGTCTCTTACGCTGATCTGGCCTAAGGGGAGGCAGAATTTATGCGTTCATTTAGCACACATTTCTTGAACATCTGCTGTGTGTCAAGCTGTGTATTCAAAGATTGATTAGATCTAATCCCTGTGAACTAGTTGGTCTGGTGTGTGGGCAGGGTTTTCTGAAGGAGAGCAGCAGCTTTTCCACGTGCTAGACAACATTCCCTCCAGATGGATAGATGGACAGATACAGAGATTAAGCAGTTTGTTTTTTTTTTTTTTACAAAACCTGTCAGAGTTAATACTTATCTTAAAGTATCCATGCATTAATTAGCCTTTACAGTGGAGATCCTGAGCCCTCGTCATTTCACCCGTTTAATGTTCCTTCTGCTTTGCTGTGTAAGGAAGAACGTTTTACTGAAGAATGAACATTTTTAATTTCAGGAGGAGCCAGAGTCCAGGTTGAAACCCACAAATGCCATGGTAACCTACTAAGAGTACCTAACAACATCACAACCTTAATGAAGATACCCCTTGCTAATGCTAGAGGCAAACAGCTATTTATTAACTCAGCCTCACTCAGGCTAGAATCTCTAACGAGAGTAATTGCCCTTAATTATACCACAAAAGGGCAGTCACAGTTAAGAGGTAGAAGTGTTGCATCTTCACTGCAACCTGCAACACAGCCTGATTTTTAAAGTTTGGAGAGGATGACTAGCAGCAGTACTGCTTCCCTGCCCGTTCCTGGCTCTGAGGAGGGTATTTTCTTTTGAAATAAGTTCAATAAATCTACATAGGCAACAGCACTCACATTCATAAAGAAATTTAGTGAAGCAGAGTCAGCACTCTAAATTTGTAGTATAATGTAAACTGAGCAAATGGCATATTTTCAAATATTTCAATCTTCAAATTCATCAAAATCTGCCAGTTTTAGAATAGCTATTTTGTTCCTTTCTCTTGTTTTGCTGGTGTACCACAGCACTTTATTAATCTTTTAAAACTGCATTCTAATTTAGAAAAAGCATGTGGAACAGTGCAATGAAGCTAATGACAGGACCTACCTCATGGAGCTGTTGTGAGGCTGTATGTTCCAGCCTGGGCATACAAGGAGCGTGCCCAGAATGATCTGGACAGGTAACAAGCACAAGTGTGGGTCACAGTCATTTTGTAATGCTGAGAAGACAGCTAACCCTGAGGTTGCTTTCTTTCCTCCTGGGTGGAGGGTCAGCTGCGTGGGGAGAGGCTGCCCTGCACACAGCGGTCGTCTACCCTCACCCACAGACCGGTCAGTGACGCGTGGGCAGGAGCACCTTCCTCCCGAGGTGGTGGGACTCAGCATGAAAGCTCACGTCAGAGCCCCAGTCCCTACAGAGCAGGCCTCAAGTAAATATCTGCTGATCCAGACTTCCTGTATGTGCTGACGGTGACTTCTCTCTCAAACAGTAATGACCAACCAAAACAAAAGCGCACAAGCCAACACGCACACAAAACAATCCCTCTTTCACCCCAATTCTGTATTTTCTATCACTCCAAGAGGCAGGAGAAGAAAGAGCCTTCTTCAGAGCCAGTGATTTACAGCCAGTTGCATGGTGGCCTCTCTGGGAGCCCCCCTAGGTTAACACCCTGTGGCTAGAACCACTCAGGGAGAGATTGAAAATATTCATCAAATATTTGTTTTATCAAGACCAACTTATTTTTAAAATCCATTAATAAGTAAACCAGAGGCCTTTGGTGATAGAATTAAACATGCTACACATCCCAAGACATAGTGACTGAAGACTCCACATTTTACAACAGCCAAGGAGCCAGAGTGAGGCTCTGCCAAGAAGAGGCCAGCGGACATCCAGTTCTCCCGATGGCACCTCCCCGCCTTATGTTTAGAGTGTTCAGGGTCAGTGTTGGGATCCCACACGTGTGCATGCGCCACCAGCCCTGGAACTTGAGCCACAGCCAGAGGCCCTCCTGTCATCTAGAAGGACCTGATCCATATCATGTCACAATGCACCACCCCAAGTCCTGGAAAAGAAGAAGATCTCTGCCATGAGAAGAAATCATCGGGGAAGGGGAGGACCTACAGCAGCTGGAGTGCCCATCTCACCAGCAGGAGATGCTGAAACTGAGACCTCAATCCCCTGACAAGGGATGCACTATCTGGGGAGTCCGTGTTCCCCTGGGGCATACCTTGGTCTGTATTGCCCAGTAAAGACTGGCTACCCTTCACTTCTTCCCGCCCCTGCTCCCCCCCTGTTAGTTTCAAGGGGTGGGGCAGGGGACTTGGGCTCAGGAAGACTAGCCACGAGTTTCAGCCCTGCCTCTTACTACCAAACCATTTGCCCCTGTTAATCATTTCTCCATCTGCAAAACAGGGACAGTATCCACCTAATAGGTTGTTTTGAGAGTCGACTGTGGAAATGTGGGTAAAAAGCTTACCACTGAGCGCAAAACACAGTAAGAATTAAACACAAGGAGCCCAGTGGCTCCAGATCGTGTACCACGAGCGCTACCAACCCTCCCAGTGAGGGCAAGGCACCCTGAGGACCACTGCGGCCCTCAACTCCCACCACACAGGCTCTTCTACAGGTTGCTGGGGCTACCACCAGTTCATGTCCCAGCAGGAAGAGGTCCCTCTGAACTTGTGATGCTCAGCTGCATCTGTTACGGCTTGTGCTAGACATATAACACTCCCCGCCACCCCCGCCCCAATAAAGTTAATCTAATCTGGTAACCAGGGAGTGTGCATGAAATCTGCACTGCTTCTTATATCACATGAATGCCTCTGTGCTATCGAAACACAATGAGATTATACACACACACACACACACACACACACACACACACACACACCCCCACCAGGTGGCATGGTTTCTAGAATGTAGTTCATGCTCAATAAAGTCACCGAGTAATTTTAGTACCAGTTCAGGCCACAGAGACCTCTGGTGATATCACAGCTCCTTAAAGGTCTTCCTGGAGCCCTGGGCTTACACTGGCAGGCAGTACTTCTGAGAGGTCTTCTGCTCCACCCTCAACCCCTGATGCCCATGGCCATGTGCTTTCGGGAGCATCAGCCCCATGACCTAGGGTTCCTGTGAAGGCCAAGTAAGAGGAAAGGTATGGAAACACCTTGAGCTCCACCGTGGTGCTCCCCCACTGGTGCAGGGGCTGAAGGCACGATGGGTAATAACAATCTTTGTAGACAGACTTGAGTTTTGAGTTCAACAGCCTGGTGATCTTCACTAATGTAAGCCAAGTAAACTGTTTTCTCCTGTGTAAAATGGGCACAACAGTAGTGCCGACCCCCTCAGAGGGTTGTTATGAGAATTAAATGGGAAAATGCAGAGAGAACTCATTACAAATTGCCTAGCACCTGTGAGTGCTTGATAAATATTAGTGGTTATTGTTTATAATACCATTAATAACAAAGCAGCAAGGTTCATGAATGATTTACCTCCTTTCTCAACACTGGAGAAGTCTGGAAGGCACCCCCCTCACCCACATCCCTTTGGCTTCCTGGAGCTGATGGGAAAACTGCATGTAAATACCATCCACCCTGTCCTGGGTGAGAAATGCTCCAGTTGAAAATGGAGCAGCAGATGCTACAGAAATGCTGCCATTAATGGAAATTTGGGCATTTTTACTTAGGGAAAGGAAAAACAAAGAAATGCTCTCAGGTACTAAAACAAATACTTGGAAGGGGAAACAACCATGGCAGAAGGTTCGGTGGGTCACTGGAAGTTTAGGGTTTAAATAAACTCTTTATGGCTCTGCCCCCAACTGGCTTCAGCTTTGACTATAATGTCTTCTTGAAACTAAACACTCTGATGACAACACACACACGTGGGTTTCAGTGCTGGCAATTTAGCACTGATTGAAAAAAACATTTTATAAAACGAATATGCCTCTATTCTGCTTGCCTGACCAAGTACTCCATGGTAGGTACAAAGAGGTACAAAGACCTTGGCCACAATGCAGAGCCTATTACCGTCGTGATGAACAAGTCAAAACTCTCCAGTCTGCTTCGAGACACTTGGGATAACAACTATCTTATTCACCTGGCAGGAATTTACTAAGATCCAAATGAAAGGACCAAGAAAATTATATGATTTGTTATTAAATATATATTACAAAGGCAAAACAACAGATTTTTGACATTTTCAAGATATTCTTTCAACCTCAGGATTTTAGGCTTTAATATAGCAAAAGATGACTTTTTTGCACCAAAGTGCAACTGACAGAAAAAATTCAGACATATTACATTTTTAAGTGATTATTTTAATTCATTTCAGAGGAAAATGATATACAAATAACTTAATTTTAAAATCTGTTTCCTTAAAACAGTTTTGTTTAAAAAAAATCCAAGAATTCTCTGGAAGGCATATAACAATTTCATATAGAAAATAGATAATCCTGAGGTTTCTGTGTTTACTTTCCTGTTGCTATCTGCACACTGAAGGTTAACAGCGGTTCATTAATATGAATTCCTCAAAATGATCTAACCTGCTGACCTAAAATGGCCTGTGGTCCACAAATGACTGCAAATGGCAATTTCGAAACATCACAAATTAACAGGTGCTAGTAAGCTCAAAGCAGCTATATTCCTTAGCAATGCCATGCCATTGCCTTCATTTTTTCTTAATTTCTCTGGATTGTGTGTGTGTATCTGTGTGCATGCGCGTGCATTCCCTACATTGCTGAAGTTATCTTCAGGGTGGAGGATGTTCAAAGCAGGAATGAATAGTATGTGTCCTCACCCCACCAAGAACACAGAGTCCCGCCATTCCTATGCAGAAGCAGATGGCAGCAGATGGCATCATGTAGGGACACCTGAGGCAAGGAAGGTTCTTTTCCTAAACTGGTTCTTAACGTTGCTGAGAGTACCAGTTTGGAGACTGAACCCTCAAGTGCCAAGAGTGATTTCCAAAAGACCAAAGAGGAAAGGAGTTAATTTCCTAACCCCCATGCTCCCAGCTCCACACGGACAGCTCCCAGTCTCTTTTTGGCTTATGAGTAACCACACTGCCATATATTTTGGTTATGCTTCTTTTCTAAGAAATAAAATGTCACTACAGCTACTGATGAAATTCTGTACATAGAATAAGATTCCTATTTTCATCTTTTTTTTGTCCACACTGCACTTGATATATATCAAAAAAGAAATTTACTTATATTCAAAGCAAGGATGACTAGAATCTTTAAGGACCACCTGAGAACCTTGAAACTCTTTTCTTTTACTTTGCTTTCTAATAAGTGCAGGGAACCTCATCTTCAAGCATATTCTTCACAGTCTTCCAGATTTTTATTAGTCTACTTTTATTTTAGTGACCTTGTCTCAATCTTATCTCATTTAGGAAAAATGGAACGAAAAATGCTATCTACTTCCATTCTGCTACTTATTTTTTAAATAGAAATTTGATTCTTAAATAGAAGAAAAAACTGTAGTCTGAATTCTACTTGTGGTGCAAGTAAGATCTCAAATAGTTCATTTATTACCTCTCACCTCAGGCTGTACTTAGAACATTTCAGCCTGAAACAAAATAAATTAGTAATACTTTTCATTTTGCATGATGAATTTTTATGCTCCCTTTTAAAGAAATAAAAATTCTGTCGTCCCCCCCCCCCCCCCCCCCATCAGTCAGGGACTGAAGACAGGTATCACTAGCTTCATTTTGTAAATGGAGAAACTAAGGCAAAAAGAAGTTAAGGGACATGCCTCCAGTCATTTAGAAATTCAGTAATGGATGTGGGATTACAACAGAGAATTGATATCCCTGTCCAGAACTACAACTGCCTTCTGGTGATTGAAGGTTATAAAAATGCCATTTACCCAGCAAGGATGGTCATGTGAATTGGGGACTGGTCCAGAAAAGCAAAAGGAAATGAAAACCAAGGGTCTTTTGCAGGCCCTGAATTAGTTAACATCTATTTCATTTAATTCAACAATATTCCCTGAGAAATACAAGCAGGAGTTTGTTCTATAATAGGCATGCATTCACTCCCGGAATGCTCATATACCCTGGCCACTTTTATTTGTTACCTAGTGTGTATTTTTTTATGGCTTCTTTATGCAGGTTACTTTTTGTTCCTCTCTAACAGTGAACTGGCAGTTATATTGCACACATTACAAACCCCCCCCAATTTTGCTGGCTAAAGGGAAAAGTGTCAAGGGCACAAGGGCTGATTAAAATGGAGAGCAAGTGGCAATTATCCAATTCTATTAGAGCCCTCTCCCCAGTCCCCACTTGGCTGGAGCGTTGCTTTAAAATACACTGGCTGTCTGAGTAACCTGAACAACTGATTAACCATAAATGCATTCCTGGAACTTAAGTTCCTCTTGCCTTGGTGCTGTGTACATTTATCAGGAACAGGGTACCACAGGGTCAGGATGAGAGTCAGCATCAACTCAAATTCTGTTAGGGCAGCATCAACATTTTGTTTCAGTAACACAGACAGATGCATCTTCAAAATAATCATTACAACATTATAATCTTAAAATGCATGAGCTGATCTTGTTATTCTAATCCCTGTATTAGGTTAATGTAGCATTATGAAAATGTTTACTTTTGGGTATATATTTTTCTTGCACATAAAGGAAACAAAGACATTTGAGTCTATGCTAGATCTGTTAAGAATAACAGAATTAATCACTCTATAGCCAAACTGACATAATTTTTGTTTTTCTGTTGAAATTAAATAAAATCTCTTATGTTATCTGTTCGTTTTTTCACATTAATTTATTTCCTCAGCAAGATAAGCTCCTTATAGGCAGGCTGTGTACCTCACAAGACCTAGTACACTGTAGTAATTAGAAAAAAAAATTGATGACTGAGTGATCATAATCTAAGTGCTAGGGATAAATTTAGTCCTGCTTTGAGGCTGCTGCATAAATAAATCTGTGATCCTGAACTGGGAACCTCGTGGGTCAAAATCTTGACTATGTGGGAAACGAATATCTTGTTCAAGGGGAAAGACTTTCCACACAGCAAGTCCCAGTGAGCTGCATGAATTCTAGGTGGACTTCCCTTGAAGCAAGAATTTGGGCAAGGTGCCCTACTGGTTCCTTTTATTTACATGGAGTAGTAGTGAAAGTCGCTCAGTTGTGTCTGACTCTTTGTGACCCCATGGATATACATACAGTCCATGGAATTCTCCAGGCCAGAATACTAGAGTGCATAGCCATTCCACCTTCTCCAGGGGATCTTCCCAAATCAGAGATCGAACCCAGGTCTCCTGCATTGCAGGTGGATTCTTTACCAACTGAGCCACCAAGGAAGCCCTCATTTACATGAAGCTGCCTAAAGTTAAAAAAAAAAAAAATCCATGTGTAAAAGTACCAGAATAGAAGGCCATTTGCATGAAGAGCCAGGACATTCTGTTTCCTGAAGATTATAGCTTTGGTTTCCACCCAATCCTGAGTCCTTATCGCTGGTCTCCATCCTGAGGCTCTCTACCATGAGGTTATGTGGATTGATACTCTTTTAAGACTCATCCAATCTGTTACCTTCCGAATGAGCCCTCTCTATTCAATTTTTGGCCTGAAGCATGTGCAATTCTTCTACCTTCCCTCAACACCCTGTGCTTATGTCAAGCTCTCAGCCTTTCACACTATGATCTGCTGTCTCTTCTACCTATGCCTACCAGACTGTGATCTATTCAAGAACTAAATAATGCTGATAAATGCCTGGCACTTTGTAAGTGCTCAATAAATAGTATTGCCTTTTCGAGAGTTTGAAAATATAGTTTTGGCCAAACAGTATACTTAGAAATCTCTGGGCCATGTCAGATTTTTTTGATTGTGAGCTCTATAAATTAAACATAATAAACCAGCACATCATAGATGCAAAACCTTAGGGGTTTTGACCATTAAGTGGTCACTCTTAAGGAATGTTAGTATCTTTCTCTTATCAAAAGTAGAAGCTAAAACATAAAGAAAAACAGAGAACATTCTCTAATCATTTACAAAAGACACCTTTTTGAATAGGATTTAGCTCACAAAGAATCTACAGAGATTGACGGCTTTAAGGTGAAAAAGGTGGGAGTTTTTCTGGACTAGAGTTCAGCTTCTAGTTCAACTCCTTTATTTTATGGGTATGGAAAACTCGGGAGCAATAGTTTAGCAGGTGAAATCAACTCAACTCAACTCAACTCTTAAATCTGACAATTACCAAGCACGGAGTTATTCATTTGCATTGTTCTGCTGCTGCTTCATGTTTAAAGACTCAGATTACTTGCATTGGCTGCCAAGGACAGTGGTAAAACTCAGACACTGTGGCACTCCTTACAAATGCCCACAGTGACTGGTGAGCCAGGAGAACATGGGAAAAGAGACATTTTGAGAGCTGACAGCTAAGTGAGTGCACAAACACCATAAACTCTGGTTCTCACCTTGGCCACAGAAGGATATATGATATTTTTGAAACAACAGAAACTAATTGGTGGTTAACGAAATCAGTATACGTGCTAAAGAATGTGAACACTTTTCCCAAAAGCCACAACTAGAAACCACTCTAGCAACCACAATTTCAATTAAAAAGACAGCTGTCATTTTGGAAGAAAACGCTGTTCCTTTCACTGGACAGGCCATATCCAAGTTTTAAAGAACTTCAAGGGGAGCAGAATTGACAAAGACCTAAGTACAAGTATTATGGTCTATCTAATGCCAAGTGTTTCTCCCTGATCTTCAGTAGTCAAGAGCCGAAGTCAAAGGCTTGGATTCATGGGACCATTCACAACAACAGTTCAGTTTCAAGACACTAAGGAAGGTCATCTTCAAACTCAAATTAGGCCATGTTTCACCCTTTTAAATCCCAGGAAAATAATTCCACAAACAGAATGAGAATTTATTACGTTCTCTATCCCTATCACTTTGATAACTTCTGAGAACACTGACAAATCTAATTTAGGAAAAGATAAATCTGGACTCTAGCTCATAAAACTAAGAAAAATACTATTCCTAATGGTGAGTTTTCTTAAATGCCATTTAAATTTAGGCAAGTCATTTATTTGATTAACAAGTCAGCTTTTTTCCTTTTTTTTATGAGGGAAGAGCATGGATTGATTATGAGGGTTTGCACTCTCTGCGGTCTGACACATTTAGATGTCTCACAACAGCATTCTTATTTGGACCAGTGCTCACAGAGCCTCTGTTCTAAGCATCGTATGGTTCTCTGTACGAGGGACCTCAGGCCGCTGCCTTGCCTAGGACAGGGCTGGGGACAGTGCAGAGCTGTCAATCTCCCCGTGTTCTTGGAGGTAACAGTAGAGGCAGCTGCACTGGGAGGTCAGGAGGTGCTGGCTCAGATCCCAATTCTGCCACCAGCTTCAACAATCATTCGGAAATTTGCTTTTTTTCTAAATAGTACAACTAGAAGGTATTCTCTAAGGAAGGTTCTCAGGACCACCAGTGCAAGCCAAAAGCCCAGGAAAAAAGACTCATTTACAAATTTCCCCAAATGCTAAGCTTAATGTATTTATCATGATTTCTGTTAGCCATAGTTCCTGTTCTTGCCAGTAAGGTTGAGGAGTCTCCTGCCAATAAAATAATGAACCCGTGAAAAATGCATCCAAAAGCACATGGAATGGTAAGATAAATGATCTTGTCTGCAAATGAATATGAATTTGATCTCTAATCAATCTCCCCAGAAGTAGCCTTACTTTTTTTGTTCTTTCTATACTAGGACTCATTTCCTAAAGGATGATCACTTTTTGTTCTAAATCAAACTATTGTGTTTTCTAGGTCTTTCAATGTCAAGTTCAAACGTGACCTGTTTCAAAAAGCTGTTCCCGTTCTCTGCAACCAGAGTGTCTCTGCACTTTATTCCCTACGTCCGCCCCCTTCAAACTCCCAGGCCACTTTGCTCCAATTCTACCAGTGTTCTGACGAGTTGTAGGTTGATATCATGCTCGCGGAGGTGGGGCAGGGCCTTCCTTTTGTCCTCGGTCTCCACCGAAGGCCCACCTTCAACAGTACCTTCCACACAGCAGGACTCCACTGAGCTGACTTGAATCGAAGGACTCAAGTACAGAGCAGAGATGGAGGTTGGAAGCGGTCTTAAAAAGAAGCAGGTCCCCACATGCAAGAGCAGGGTACCATGATGCATTAGGGGGATGAGAGAAACACTTCCACATACCCTGGTTTTTGCTTCGGCAGGTGTGTGCAGGAAGGGGCAGCATGTCTACCCCCAAAGGCTGTCTTGGTTATATGGTAATTTCCCTCCTCCTTCAAGCTGAGACTCTTGTTTGAACTTTTGGTAACAGAACTTTCTGCCATTAACTTTTGCTCCACAACTGAATTATTCCTAAATACAGGTCAGCTGCCCATCTTCTGATTGGCCATTCTCAGAGGAAATGAAGTTAGGTTAAATAAATACTATGTGAAAGGCTGGATTTGATTTCTGTCACCAAGAGTGTTTCCTGAGTATGGAATCTTATAAAGAATCTCCTATTTGCTCTAGTTAATTTGATATTATGTTGCACTGCCCATAGTTACAGAGCACAGTCCCCATCTGTACATCACCACAGCTATTCCAGACTGGTAAACATGTTTGTGTCCTGATGGTTACTGAATATTTAAAAGAGGATAACATCCCTTCCTGACTCTTATTTCCCTCTGCACTCGTGACTAATCTAACTATTACACAGCAGGGACTTCAATTTGACCAGTTTCTTTTTAGATAATTTCTCTCCATTTTTCTGGCTTTATGAAAGGAAAAAAAAAAATGTTTTTATCCTCTATAGGGAAATCAGGATCATTAGATTCTTAATTTAGAAAATTCCAAATGGAGGATACAGCTTTGAATATTAAGTGCAGGACCCAAATACCAGGAAGTCTTTCAACAAGGATGAGGAGTGCTTCAGAGGCCAAAAGAACTGGGAAGACTTCATCCCACAAGCCGAAGTCATGGAGTTTTCGAATGAACCCCTGGGCCCCTCACCTCTTGTTTCTGTCCTCCAGCTGCAGCGTGTAGACCGTGTCGTCAGCAGCGTGCGTCCTGGCGTTACTGTCCCCCCATTTCAGCTTCAGGCTCTGAGGCCCCGCCGCGGCACACTCGAGCCTAGGAGGCAAGGGTGGTAACGGCCGAGTCTTTGCTTTAATGAACTGACTAAATGGTCCGGCTCCAATTTCATTTATGGCCTGAATTCTGATCCTGAAAAAAGGGAAAAAAAAAAAATCACAAACACAGGCTTAAGAACCAGTGATTCCTCACTTGAAATCAACATTGCATGTCATATTTCTTACTTGCTCCTATAAAGCAGTATCATGGAATAAAGGAAAACCAGCTAAAATAATCAACACAAAACGGGCAGCTCGGAAGACACATTATCTTCTCCATTCCAAAACCAACAGCCCCAAACAGCACATCAGCAAGATATTCCTTAGTTCTTTTATTTTTTTTAAAAAAAGAAAAGGACTCTTGTTTAAGGGAACATATACTAAAGACTTTCATATTTTATTCTGGCCATCCTTTGGCTGCCTCATCAGTTTTGGAAGTAAGTAAGCTATAAACAATAAGTGAAATTATAAATGAGAGAGGAGAACAAGAGAGTCTTCTTCAGATTTTGACAAAAAGGACAACAGCTCTTCGATAGAGCTTCTCTGTCTCCAGCCTCACCCAACAATCTCTGCTAGTCTCTAACCAACACTAAGTGTGTAGACACTGTTGGTAATAGAGTGTCATTCAGAAGTGTAGAAATCTTAACTGGATCTTACTATCTGCAGTGTTATGGGTAATAAAGATACATTAACACTGCTCTCATGGTCAAGGAACTGAAAATCAAACAAAGTGTGTCTTCCCAGGTGGTTCAGTGGCAAAGAATCTGCCTGTCAATGCAAGAAGATGCAGGAGATGCCAGTTTGATCTCTGGGTCGGGAAGATCCCTTGGAGGAGGGCATGGCAACCCACACCAGTATTCTTCCCTGGAGAATCCCATGGACAGAAGAGCCTGGTGGGCTACAGTCCACGGGGCTGCAAACAGCTGGACATGAACTGAGCATGCAAGCATATATAAGACAATATTCCATCATCATTCCTATTTTTCTTGTTCTTCTACTTGCTTGTCCATTAACTGAAAAATTTCTCCAAGGTCATCAGACGACACATTGATGGCACTGCCCCATCTTTCTTCATTCTCTACACCCTCTGCTGCAGTAAGTACAAGTTACTGAAGCTTGTTTCTTCCCGGCACTGGGGGGGCCTGCAGAGGCCTTCCTCCTCCACTTCTCAGAGTAATGGTCTCAAACAAGCCCCCAGCCCACTCTCTCTAGTCTTCCTCTCCTGTAAATGGACAGTCCACTCAATAACCTCAGCATCTCCACAGTTTCATCCACACAAGACCCTTCTCAGGTCTGCCTCTCCTCCATCTCTCCATGCCTCATCACTAGGCCTTCAGTGGAAACTTCCACCCAGAGCCCTTGCTAGGTACACAGGCATTTTATTCAGCTGAACAAGCAGTGTGGTATCACTAGTTCTAAAAGTTTCAACTTTTAAACTTGATGTGAGTTTGAAACAGTGTTTCAAAACACATGATAATAAAAAACACAGTCAAAGAGAAATTCTCAGGAAACAGATCAGTTTAAAATATTCTCATAATTTAGCTTTATGTATATCTGTCTCACAGCAATTACTGCTTATATTTAAATAGAAAATATCATTACATATTGCAATACCTAAATCCATTGTATGCCCGCAAATGAACCTTAATTCTTCAAATTTAAAATTACATAAATTCAGCAAGTCAATTTAATAATGTCTGTAAATTGTTAAGAAGAAAAAAAAAAATAGATTGGTTCCAGGTGAGATGGAGTAAGCACACACCACCCTGTCTTTCCCACTGAATGGAGTTATTAAACCTGGACAAAATAAATAAAGCAGCCATCTAAGAAGTACGAAAAGGAAATAGCAGCTGAAAGATTTGGGGAAGAAGTTAAGCTATCACTAAACCAGCAGTGATTTTACCATTTTCCCCCCTCCATCATCCCCTGGCTTGGACTCAGTATAGCCTGAAATCCAGGTAATTCCCTCCATTCCTCTCTCTCTTGTTTTTCTTTTCTTTTCTACATTGTCTTATTCCCCAGCCCTTAGCCAATTCCATCAATTAACAGCCTAAAGAAGAAAAACCGCATGATCACATCCACTGATACAGAAAAAGCGTTTAATGAAATCCAGTATATATTCATAATAAAAATTCTCAGCAAACTAGGTATAGAAGGAAACTTTCTCAATCTGAAAGGGGCACTTATAGAAATACCTACAGCCAACATTACACTTAATGGTCGAAGACTAACTGGAAGATCAGAACAAAGCAAAGATGTCTACTTTCACCACTCCTATTTAACATTAAGGCACAAGATCCAGGTGGCAGGGGTGGGGTGGGGTAAATAAATGTCAAGACACAGCTGGGACTACTTAAGACCACCTAAATAGATACATACTGTGGTCATGGATTGGAAAACTCTACATAGAAAAAAGGTCAATTCTCCCCAAACTGATCTATAGACCCAATGCAACTATAATAAAATTCCAGCAGGATTCTCCTTAGTTGATATAGATAAGTTGATTCGAAAATTACATGGCAATGCAAAGGAACTAAAAAAAATTGCTAACACAAATCTGAAAAATAATAAAGTTGGAAGAATCACACTACCTGATTTAGGACTTACTATAAAGTTTACTATAAAGTAATCAAGATAGTGTGATATCAGGCAGACACAGACCAACAGAAACAGACCCACGCAAATATGGCCAATTGATTTCTGACAAATTTGCAAAATTAATTCAATGAAGAACGAACTGTCTTAACAACTGATATTGGATCAACTGGATATCAAAACCAAAAATAAATCTCAATGTAAATTTCATTCAAAAGTTAACTCAGAATGGATCACAGATCTAACAATAGAATGCAAAATATAAAACACTTAAGATGAAAACAGGAGGAAATATTTGCTACCTAGAATTAAATAATTTTTAGATATGATGTGAAAAGCATGCATCCAGAATGCATCTAAGGCCTTTCAAAACTTGGCAACAAAACTAAAAATTGGAAGAGAGACTGGAACAAACACTCCACTGAAGAGGACATACATGTGGCAAACAGGCACACAAAAATACGTTTAACGCCATTAGCCATTAGGAAAATGCAAATTAAAACAATGAGATGCTACTATCTTTCCCTGATAAAGTGAATAAAATTTAAAAATGCTTAATACTATTCTAGAAAGTATAAGTAACATCTGAAATTCCCATATTTTGCTGCTAAGAATGCAAAATGGTATACAGTTACACTGGAAAAGTTTGCTTAGAAAGTTTCTTATAAACTTTAGCATACATTTATCATGTGATCCAGCATATACACTTCTTGGGCTGTACTCTAGAGAAATTAAAACATTTATGTTCACATAAGAACCTGCATATAAATGTTTATACCAGCTCTGTTCATAATCACCCAAAACTGAATGAATATCTGCCTCAGTTTGGAATGTAGCCAACACTTATCTCTGATAAAGTACAGCTAAAATTCTATCACAAACAGCCTCCTTTTCTCAGAGTCTATTAAACTAGGGCTTCATCAGGTCTCTCAACATAGCATTCAGTTCAATTACTCAGTTGGGTCTGACTCTTTGAGACCCTATAGACTAGAATACGCCAGGGTTCCCTGTTCATCACCAAACCCTGGAGCTTGCTCAAACTCATATCCATCAAGTCAGTGATGCCATCCAACAATCTCATCCTCTGTCATCCTCTTCTCCTCCTGTCTTCAAGCAGCACCTCCTGCCTGCCAGCATCAGGGAACATTGAGTCAGTTCTTTTCCAATGAGTCAGTTCTTAGCATCAAGTGGCCAAAGAATTGGAGTTTCAGCTTCAGCATCAGTCCTTCCAATGAATATTCAGGACTGATTTCCTTTAGGATGGACTGGTTCGATCTCCCTGCAGTCCAAGGGACTCTGAAGAGTCCTTTCCAACACCACAGTTCAAAAGCATCAATTCTTTGGTGCTCAGGTTTCTTTATAGTCCAACTCTCAAATCTATACGTGACTACTGAAACACCATATCAATATGCTGCCTAGGTTGATCATAACTTTTCTTCCAAGGAGCAAGCATTTTTTAATTTCATGGCTGCAGTCGCCATCTGCACCATCTGCAGTGATTTTGGAGCCCAAGAAAATAACGTCTATCACTACTTCCATTGTTTCCCCATCTATTTGCCATGAAGTGATAGGACCAGATGACATGATCTTAGTTTTCTGAATGCTGAGTTTTAAGCCAACTTTTTCACTCTCCTCTTTCACTTTCATCAAGAGGCTCTTTAGTTTCTCTTCATTTTCTGCCATAGGATGGTGTCAACCGTATATCTGAGGTTATTGATATTCCTCCCTGCAATCTTGATTCTAGCTTGTGCTTCATCCAGCCCGGCATTTCGCAAGATGTTCTCTGTGTAAAAGTTAAATAAGCAGGGTGACAAGATACAGCCTTGATGTACTCCTTTCCCAATTTGGAGCCGGTCCGTTGTTCCATGTCTGGTTCTAACTGTTGCTTCTTGACCTACATACAGATTTCTCAGGAGGCAGGTAAAGTGGTCTGGTATTCTCAAATCTTTAAGAATTTTCCATAGTTTGTTGTGATCCACACAGTCAAAGGCTTTGGTGTAGATAATAAAGAAGTAGATGTTTTGCAAGAACTCTCTTGCTTTATCTATGATCCAACAGATGTTGGGAATTTGATCTCTGATTCCTCTGCCTTTTCTAAATCCAGCCTGAACATCTGGAAGCTCTTGGGTCACATAATGTTGAAGCCTTGCTTAGAGAATTTTGAGAATTACTTTGTTAGCGTGTGAGATGAGTGCAATTGTGCAGTAGTTTGAACATTCTTTGGCATTGACTTTCTTTGGGATTGGAATGAAAAGTGATCTTTTCCAGTCCTGTGGCCACTGCCGAGTTTTCCAAATTTGCTGGCATATTGCAACATAGTATTGAAAGACTACAATACACTCTTCTTTGCTTCCCAACATGAGTCTTGTAAAACAGTTGTATGGTATTAATGTAAGAGTTTTTTCCCTATTATTTGAAAAGAAAGAAATTTTTCTGCAACTAGAGAGGAAAAGTCTTTCTAAAGAGATAGTCTTCATGTTGGTAGAAATCACTCCTTTTTTCCCTATTGAGGAAAAGGGTATTAAGCTAGACCTTTAGGCTCAGTCTTTTTTCAATGGTAAACAAATCTCCCAACCTACATGGTTTATGTGAATGTCTTTCTACTGTCCAGCGTGCTATTCCTTCCCTTTATTCTGCCCAGAGACCAAGAGGCTTCCTTCCATCTGCTTGCCCATAGTCCTCCAGAGCCAAGCTCACCTTGTATTCAAACGCTCTACTGCTTTGCTCCATGCAGCCACAACAGCCCTTAGCTACATCAGTAAGGAAAAGAAAGTGAGGGACAATGGGCTGCTTAAGATTGCTGTTCTGCCCAAGACAAAAAATGAGAGATTTCAATCATCTATAAGAATTAAAAAATAATTTCTAACACACAAGTATCAAGACACAGAAAGAAATGTAGAGGTAATATTTAATTTCTTTTGTAAATTCATTTTCTTTGCAAGGCCCCCATAGTAGTTTGGTAGGTAGTAGGCTTCTTACATCTGTAGCTCTCTGGCTCTCAGAACTTTTAACTCAGATGATTTGGTAAATGTATTGAATATCAGCCACAAATATTCCCACCCACTCACCCCAAGAACAAGAATGTTATGGTAGCATTTTAACTCTCTTGAGCAGTGAAGCCTCTTTGGCTACTCTGCTAATCACTTTGATGACGTCTGGGAAATTATTTAACACCTTTAAAGTAACAGTTTCCTTCTCTATAAAATGGGGGTGGTAATATATTTGCTGCATTTACAAAGAGGATTACTTATTTAAGATAAGCAATGTGGGAAGCATTCTCTACTCTTTAACCTTTTATACTCTGCCATTCAATCAGAAAAGGAATCCAGGTGGCCAAAAGCTCTCTGGTAAACTTTAACGTGCCAAATTATGGAGTTATTATTTTTATGACTTCTTTTCAGACCGTATTCCTCCCCATCAGTGAAGAAAATGTGCTGGGCATCCTCGGGAGACGCACTGCACTGGGCTCATGAACGCTATGTCTGCCTTTTAGTTGCATTACTACCACCACTGCACTTTATTACTTGAGGAATGTGCTAGTACCATCTGTGTTTTTCCTTTCTCTAAGTTGTTGTCAAGGACCCAACCACAGCTAAAAGGACTGCCTTCTTTTTAAACCGTCCTCAGAAGGTGAGGTAGCAGCTTGGGGTCGGGTGAAATGTTAACAATAACCTCTGCAACAAACAACACTGTGAACTTGCTCTGTTCAAGGGTCTGTGCTATGGAGTCAGTTGTCCCTTGGTACCCGAGGAGGACTGGTCTCAGGACCCCCGGGGATACTAAAATCCATGGATGCTCAAGTCCCATATATAAAACAGCACAGTTCAGTTGGCCTTCCAGACCACAGATATGGTGAGATGACTGTTTTTCTTGCTTTTAGAGATGAGGAAACTTCAGTTAAATAACTCAACTTAAATGATACAGTAGCGAGTAGGTGCTGAAGTCTAGATTTGATATGTGCAATACTATCACTAATTTCTACCCTGACCCTTTGTCTATTTCACAAGTGCAGAAACTGCAGCCAGTTAGGTTCAGTCATTTGCACTAATCCTCACAGCAGATACAGGTCTGATCGGTGTGTGAAGCTGGTCTTTCTAGACTCAAAGTCTTCATGACACCATTCCCTCCTGGTATAACTTGAACCAAACACAGCTTCTTCCAACCAAAAGATAATTTTCATTTGAACCACACTTTCAATTTGACAACTGCCTTTTGCCAATGAAACAGACATTTAGAACAGTCAGATTTCCTTCCACATTATTAAAACAACTTTTGGCCTTGGAATGAACTGTGTGTGTGCTAAGTTGCTCCAGTCGTGTCAGACTCTGTGTGACCCTATGGACTGTAGGCTCCTCTGTCTATGGGATTCTCCAGGCAAGAATGCTGGAGTAGGTTGCCATGGCCTCCCCCAGGAGATCTTCCTGACCCAGGCATCGAACCCACGTCTCTTATGCCTCCTGTGTTGGCAGTGTGTTCTTCACCACTAGTGCCCCGCGGGGGCTCAGGTGGTAAAGTAGCTGCTTATAATGCGGGAGACTTGGGTTTGGTCCCTGGGTCGGGAAGAAACACTGGAGAAGGGAATGGCAACCCACTGCAGTACTCTTGCCCGGGAAATCCCATGGACAAAGAAGCCTGGTGGGCTACAGTCCAAGGGGTCACAGAGAGTCAGACCCAACTGAGCAACTAATGTACATACACACAGCACCACCAAACTACCTAGATTTTAAAATATTTGCTTCAATTTATTCAAGAAACAAAATGTGTTTCAGTTAAAATGCACGGAAAACATTTTCCCCTGTGGCTGATGCACTGAACTAATGTTAATTAGTTTTAATGATGAAGTAACACTCAAAACTGAAATACAACTGAGGACCTGATTAAATGAAGCCACATCTTCTTCCAATTGGCGAAAATATTAAAAACTCTGAGTCTAGAAGGCTGAGAAAACTCAACAAGGACTAGGGAAGCTAATATTTCTGTTGTTTGGGGATGAAAATGCAGTGTGTGAAAATAATTTCCTAATTCCAGTGACAACTCACCCAGGACAGATGAAACCAAATACTATCTGGAGGAACAATTCTAAGGATTAACCTCAGAAAAAAACTGATTTTCAAGTTCTACTAAATTAATTAGTCTATCCCAAACCCAAACTTGAGATGTTCTCTCTTTCTCACGGAAGTAACATGTTAATCTTGACATTTAGATAGGATCTATAGCTTTTTTTTTTTTCCTCCCCCAAACATGCAATGTATGTCAGTTTCTGAAATCTTAAGCCCTGCAAAGTTAAAGTACAAGGGAAATGGAAGTTTTCTTTCCAACGCAGGGAAGTGATTTAACTCTGAGAAGCTCTGTCTTGGCCATCTGCTGCTGCTGCTGCTGCTGCTGCTAAGTCGCTTCAGTCGTGTCCAACTCTGTGCGTCCCCATGGACTGCAGCCTACCAGGCTCCTCCGTCCACGGGATTTTCCAGGCAAGAGTACTGGAGTGGGTTGCCATTGCCTTCTCCTTGGTCATCTGAATTGATGTGAAAAATCTCTTCAAGTGTCCAGGAGTCTGCAATATCCATCAATGTACTGATAATACTGATTCAACAAATCAAATTAAGAAGTACATTCTTTATATATTTTGACTAGAATTTCACTATTAAAATGTCTGCTTTTAGATTCCAAATGCATTACTGCTTCAGAAGATCAAAGAGTAACATGATGCATTTTATATATACACACACACTCTCTTTCTTTCTCAAGTGGCATTCTGTCAATTTAGTTCAACTCAGTCACTCAGTCATGTCCGACTCTTTGCAACCCCATGAATCACAGCATGCCAGGCCTCCCCCTCCATCGCCAACTCCCGGAGTTTACTCAAACTCATGCCCATCAAGTCGATGATGCCATCCAGCCATCTCATCCTCTGTCGTCCCCTTCTCTTCCTGCCCCCAATCCCTCCCAGCATCAGAGTCTTTTCCAATGAGTCATCACATTATGTCAAAAGAAGAACGACTTTGAAAACTGGAGAAGGTGACTTCTCAGTCAGCCATCCTAGTTCTCAGGCTGTGTTGAGAGTAGGGAGGAGGGGACAGTGAGGACAGCACCCCTCTTCCTCCATGAAGAGTTGGGGAGGCCTAAGAAGCAAAAGATAGGCTTGGTACCCCACCCCACCCCACCAGTCTACTATCTAATAATCTAATTAAGAAGAGTAGACCTCTGAGGAAATATTAAATGGTAGCTTAAATATAGGAAACCTCTTTAGGGAAAAGGTGGGTTCAGAGTAAAGTTATTTGGAGTAAAGGTTCCTGGGAAGGGTAAACTTTGCTGGCTCAGTCATCCCTCCCCTTCAACCTATCTCCTTCTGATAGCTCCTGGGATACCAGGCACTTAAGAGTTGTTTTTTTCATGCCCTGCCTCTGCAGGAAAGAAACCTTAAATGTCTCCCATGGCTTGAACGACAATGCCAGATTTCCACACATTTCTACCTGTGAAAGTGAAGTCGCTCAGTCACGTCCGACTCTTTGCGACCCCGTGGACTGTAGCCCACCAGGCTCCTCTGTTTATGGGATTCTCCAGGCAAGAATACTGGAGTGGGTTGCCATTTCCTTCTCCAGGGGATCTTCCTGACCCAGGGATTGGACCCAGGTCTCTTGCATTACAGGCAGACGCTTTAACCTCTGAGCCACCAGGGAAGCCCGCCAGCTCATTTCTTCCCTTCCAAACATTAGCAACAGAAAATATATTGAGAGCCTATGTGTCAGGTCCTTCACAAGGTACCTGAAGTCTAAAAAATAACACTATCATGTAGTTAAAATAATCATCCCCATTTTATAGATCGGAAAACTGAGATACAAAGAGCTTAAAGAGATACAAAGACCTCTGTGCCAGAGGTCACAGAGGCAACAAGTGAGAGACCCAGGATTGATGCCAAGGCTGTCTAACTCCAGGGCACTACTTTGGAACCACTCAGAACTTGTCTCCAGATAAAGTCCACTTCATCTTGTTAGAATGAAATGACTTAGGATTCACTTTTTGACAGGCTAATGTAGTGCTTGGCATATAAGGATTCATAAAATGTTATTTTCACCCCTATTTTTACCTAGCCAAAAGAGCAGAGCAAACAAATCTACCTTAAATTTTAGCCATTTGCCAGTTCAACATGAGTCAGACACATAACAAGATTGCCAAAAAAAAAAGTGATCCTAGGCTACCTTACCAACTGCTCACTATGGAGAACAAAGAAGGTGACAATCTTGTTCTGCTCTGAGCCAGCCACACTATTCCTGGAGGTGAGTGCACTGCTCATTAAAGAGGCCATTAGTAAACAGAAATCACCCAAAGAGGAGGTTGGAACGGGTTACAGAAACCCCTGCCAGTGAAGACAGATTTGAACCAAGTGAATATGGTTAAGTAGGAGACAGCGGACATAATAAGCTAAAGATGTCTAGGCCATAGGGGTGGCACTCAGACTTTTGTATTTTGCAAAACCTCTCCATGGGAAATCTTAAAATCACTGTTCTAGGGCAAAGTTCTCAAACTTTTGTGTGTGTGCGTGCTAAGTCACTTCAGTCATGTCTGACTCTTTGTGATCCCATGGACTAGAGCCTGCCAGGCACCTCTGTCCATGGGATTCTCCAGGCAAGAATACTGGAGTGGGTTGCCATAACTTTCTCCAGGGGATCTTCCCGACCCAGGGATCGAACCCGCGTCTCCTGAATTTCAGGTAGATTCTTTACGGCTGAGCCACTGAGCCCTCTCAAACTTTTAACAGGCGACAAAATCTCCTATGGGGCTAATTAAAGCACAGAGTGCTGGGCCCTATCCTGAGATTTCTGATTCCAGGGGTTTCCGCTAGGGCCTGATAAATTGCACTTGATACTGATGCTGCTGGTCCAGGAACCATACTTTTGCGTATCACTGCTCTAGAAGAAAGCCCAGGATCAACTGAGTTGATTTTAGTAGATTTCAGCTCAGGTTTTAACAAAGTATATGGGAAACTCTACAGAAAGAGTTGAACTGCTTGGAGAGGAGAAGTTGAAGCTGAAAACACAGCTTCATCACTGGAGATATTCACGTCAGGGCACTGGGAAAGGGTGACACCAGGCGATCTCGTCTCAGCTCACAAAGCCTATAGTAGCGGGAGCATGAGACAGAAAGCTACATCTCTATTTTTTTTTCTTTTTTTTTCTAACGATTTTTTCCTCCTCGAATCAAAACACAAACTCAAGTCTAAATTTAAAGCTAGTGCCTTTTAAAAATCTCATTGTAATTCCAACCAAATTGTATACAGGATGTTAGTAAGCCAGTGCACAGTCTGGCAAGCACCGGTAAAGGATGGATCCATTTTAGTGTCCGTAGGTTGGCTGGAGAGGTGAATATTTCTGTCCCAGCGAGACAGAGGAAGAATAAACTCCATGTGAGGACAATGTGTAACTGCTAAAGGTTAAAGAAAAAAATTTAAAAAAACAAGTCTTTTTTTACCCAAGCCCCAGAGCCTGTTTCATTCCACATTTTTATCTAGAACATCATGATCTGTTCACTTATATTTTGACCAATTTGTGGGACAAAAAAAGGTGAGGTAAAAGTCAATTGGACTAAAATTATACTCTCAGTTCCCTGAAATACTCATTTTGTATCTCACCACAATTATTACAATCTTGTGTTTTTGAACCATAAAAGAACAAGACTATGGGCTGATTGGAGTTCTACTATAGAGAATCCAATGAAGTATTATAGAAATGAAATTCCTTAAGTTGGACAAACGGTTATCTTAAATGTGAATATTAATTTTAATCTTAAATGTGAAACATCCAATTTCTTTACTGATTGGCCAGTAAATATTTTGACTACACCTTTTTTTTTTTTGTCAAGAACACACAATATGACTTAAGGCCAAAGATTTGTCTTTTCTAAAACTGTACATTTTTCATGCAATCTGTCTGAAATGGTGTCTTCCAAGCTGCCCTGTAAGGTTAAGAGGTGACATCCTCCCCATGTGACTTTCCACATTCAGCTCAGTATACTAGCCTTGTATATTAACACTGAAAAGAATTAGGGATTTTTTAACATGTCTTTAACCAACCACTTATGTGGAATATATTCTTAATAATTTCCACTGTAATTGGCATTTCATCAATGAACAAAGATCCCCTACATCAGTTATCTTCATTTGAACTTTTGATTTCTAGATTTCTTTCTTGAAGTCATTTGACTACATGTTGACTAATGAAAACCAGCATTCATTCCTCCAATATCAACTTTCTAAAACCCAGAAAGTTTTATAATCATTTACACTACCTTTAAGGTATACATAAATGGCAGGAAGAGGCAAAATTCTTGGGCTGGAACCTTGTCCTAAAAGCCGTTTATGATTGCTGACCTGAATGTTCAGAGGACTGACCCAAGGATCTGAATCCATTCTGGCATAGACATGGATTGTAGGTCTCACAGCAGACATGAGATCTTTCACTGAGCCCTGAGCCAGTGGCTTCTTCATAGGTTTTCTGGCCTGAGGGTCCAAGTCAGACGATATTCTGGACATGTGGTCACTGAGAAACAGTTAGGGGATGACATTCACATGCTCATTTTTCCCCAGAGATATAACTCATGGTCAGGTCTCCGTAGAGCATCATCACTGGGGAATGTCCCTGAGGTCAAGGTCTGGGTTTAATCACCTCTGGATTTCCTCAGCACCCAATCAGAGTGCTTTGGACACAACAGTCAGTATTTGGTTAGCATATAAAGGTGGAGGGTGGTTTTCTGAGACTGGCTAAGATGCTAAAAATGAAAAATGCCCTTGGGGACTGTCTCTTAAGCTATGTAAGTCATACCTCTTTTATTCCAGTTATTTCTAACTTGATTCCCACTTTAAACCATCCTGACCATTCTGAACCCTGGGCTCTGACCTTTCTGAAATGCCAAAAGGACTCTGGACAGTGTCATTTTCAGCCTGTGAGGTCATAAGCACCTTCTATCTTAGGTTGCTGCTTAAGTGTCCCAATTCCTTGAGTGCTCTGAGGGCAAGGACGATGTCCATCCCTATTTCATAGACCCACTGTGCACAGTACTGTGCCCAAGAGAGATCTCTTAAAAGGAGGAAAGAGCAAACAAACTGCTGTCATCACTTGGAAAAGCAAAATGAATACACTTATATGAATTATTCACCAAAGACTTGGTAAGAGGGAAAGTGGAGATAAGATGCTTAGGCAGGAACTTTGGTATCTTACAGCTGGTAAACTGATTTTTTTTCTTCAGCTTCTGCGGATGAAAAAGGTAGTCTATCAGACTACAACATTAGAAAACACTGCAGAAAAAAAAATAAGTGGTAAATGTTTTTTTTAGCAGTAAAATTACCTGCTTGTATTCCCCTGTCCCACCTCAAGAAGAACCAGTTTCTTTGGGTGAAGATCTTGATAACAATAAAAATTACAGTGCATGTTTATGTGCACCTGCTATGTACTGCTGGACTCTACATGAGCATTAAATATTCATCTGCTTACTCCTTACAATATGTTTTTGACCTAAGTAATCTTGTTCTCCTCATGCTGTGGATGATGCTGAAACACCAAAAGCTTAAGTAATTTGCCTGAAGACATAGCTAAGGATCTGTTTCTAAATCAGGCTCCACTTCACCTCCGTAATAAGCCATTGAACGTGACAAAGGGAGACACCCTGAAAAGGCACTGGAATAATCAAATGGTTCCTGCACTCCTCTAATGCTAATCCTGAACTTTCTGTCTCCCAGCTACAGCCCCTTGGTGCATGCTTCAGTAGTGAACGACTCTGTGCGACCCCATGGACAGTAGCCCACCAGGCTCCTCTGTCCGTTGGATTTCCCAGGCAAGAATACTGGAGTGGGTTACCATTTCCTTCTCTATGGGATCTTCCCCACACAGGGACTGAACCTGTGTCTCTTATGTCTCCTGCACTGGCATTGGCAGGCAGGTTCTTTATCACTAGCACCACCTGGGAAACCCTTGGAGACAGAACTAAATGTCTTGAAATCTCAAGAGGGCATGTTGAGAAAAAGGTGTATAGGGGAAGGTGACGTGCTGGCTCCTTGACAGGAATTCTGGGGGAAAGGAAGAATGCAGGTGTTAACTGAGTTTTGCTGGGTGGAGTGTGATGTAATGCCTTTTCTCTGGCTGCTCATGAAATCCTGAACAAAAGATCCATCATAGATGCTCAGCGTGCCTGCTTTGAGGGGATCCGAAGAATGGCAAAGCCGTGCTTCAGAGGTGCAGAGGGTGTCGCAGAGTGATGAGACAGAGGAAAAACAGAAAGAAAAGCAGTTTATCAAAAAACTAAGGAGGAGGAATTGACTTAAAATGGTTGGTGAAATGTCCCCTCATGGGTTAGGAATTATATCAATTTGCAACTGACTCATAAAGTAAAAAGCAGTACAAGTTTTTGAGCTGTATTTGCATTTAGTACTCTTAAATGCATTAAAAATGACTAGAATTCACCCATTTGGCCTTGAGGACCTAGAGGTTCCGTAGCCCCATGCTCTGATGTGTGTGTCCATGCAGCTGTATTTCAACTTTCCTGCACTCACCGGTAGGTGGTTTCTGGAAGGAGGTCTTTCATAACGTGGGTGGTGGTATTGCCCACGGTGATGCTAGTGTCTCCAAGGTCAATGTTGTAAGCAAGGATTTCAGATCCATTATTGCACGGCTCTTCCCAGTTCAGTACAAGGCACACAGAAGGCGAATCGGGATAGGCGTTGGGGGTCTCCTCCTCCAGGACACACACAGTGGAGACAGGGTCAGGGGCAGATGCTGGTGTCTGGCAAAGGACGAGTTCACTGTACGGTCCTGCTCCAGCTTGATTAACAGCCTGGAAAACAGAACAACGAGACAATGTTCCCACGACTTCATGAGCACCTACTAATGGCTCCACACTAGGAGCTGTTGAGTCTAAAGTAACATACGACTGCTGCCAGAAATGTAGGTGGAGATAAATCCTCCACGATGTTCATACTGATAACCACCTTCCAAAAGATATCAATCACATCTTTTCTACTAATAAAAGATAATGTTGCCATTGTTTCTTACGAAAAATCATTTAAAAATAACACTTCATCTTTGCATAGTCCACTTTAGTTTATGTACTCTTATGCCATCGTCACAATAACTGTCTGAGGTAGATAATTCAAGGAAGCTATTCTCATCTGCCTTTCAGACGAGATCGGGTGTCCTCAGGGTGGTATGACCTTGACTCTTATCTGCCTTTCAGAGAAGAGGGAACTCAAAATCAGATCAAATAACTCAAGCCCAAGATTCAGATGCCAAGCTGGGATCAAAATCCAGTAACCTGACTTTTAACTCAAGTGCTGCTCTGGAAGAACTATAGGAATTTTTGAAAAGTACTCACTGTTTTCCATGTGAGTGCGGAACTCACATCTGAAGTCAACGCTCTGCTCTCGGCTGACTTTGGGTGTCACTGCTGACACTTGATCACTCATCACTCCTGCATTCAGTCTCAGGGACCGTCCTCTTGTTTCTACTTACCTGCTCTGCTTCCAGTCACCTCTGCGACCTGCTCCTCATTACCAGGCTCTCTCAGCCTTGGAGGGAACCAGGCCCCAGGCCTTGCACGCCTCTGTACCACTTCTGCTTAAACTCCTGGACATCTCACCTTGTCTCGGGGGCAAATGCCATTTATCCCTACTCCCAAATTTATGTGTACAGTCCAGACCGCTGCCCTAAATGCCAGCCTGTTGTATTCAACTGCCTACTCAATTCAACTGAATATCTCCATTTAAATGTCAAACAGGCACCTCACACTCAAGTGTCTATACAGTTCCAAAGTGGTGTCCACCCCATTCTTCCTCATCCTTCCTTCCACCCCCCACTGCACCTCCTGTGGCTTCCCCATCCTTCAGGTTGTTCATGCCATACCTGTGAATCACTGCTGGACATCTTTCTTTCTCTCACACCCCTGCCCAAGCCATCAGCACACCCTTGACCATTCTAATCTGACTACAGTCTCTCACATCTGGGGACTGTAATGACCTCCTAACTGGTATCTACGTCAGCCCATGCCCCACAGTCTGCAACAAACACTGTCCCTTCTATGGTCGCCCGCCAGATACACAAGTGACTTCAAAGTTCTCACAACTGTCTATGAGATCCTATCCGATCTGTTCACCACCGCCGCCTTCCCCAAGAACCCAGAACCATTCTGCCTTCACTGTCTCCTACTTCCTCCACTCCCTCTGCTCCAGCCACACTGGCTTTCTTGCTATTTCACAGGGACACCAAGCTTGCTCACCTCAGAGCCTTTGCAGCTTGCTGCCCCTTCTGTCCACAAAGCTCTTTCCCTGATATCTGCATAGCCTATTCAATCAGCTACTCAGGCTTCTCTCAAGTTTTGACCTTTGCAGAGAGACCTCTCTGAACACCACATTTAAACTTGTAGTTACCCCCACCCCAACCCCCATAATCCTTCTCATTTATTTCCCTTCTTTGCTTTTATTTTCATTATAGCATTTATCACCAACATAGTACATATTTCATTTAATTGCTCCCTTGATTAGAATGTAAGCTCTGTAAGGCAAGGTTTTCTGGTTCACTGCTGTAGCCCTAGCAACCAGAACATTACCTGATACAAAGCATGTGCTCAATAAACGTCATTAACAAAATTTTTTTCCCTTACAAAAACACTTGGCAACCTCTTGACAAAACTGAAAGTACTCAAAAATCTAGTTTACTTCTCAGGAGACCTTATGAGGACAAATGATAAACCAAAAGGAAAGTCATCTGAGCTCTTATATCAAAGGTTCACTACAATGCCTGTGTGTTACCATTCATTTCAAAGAAGCAAGTTAAGAGCATTCATTTGCTATCAAATCGCTTTTGAAACCCTTCTGTAATAAATTTTTTATACCTAGTCCTATTTCATAACAACACCAACTTTCTTTTTGGTAGAATATTTATGTTACAAATTAAGGGTATATATTTAGATATTCTTTGGGGGTACAAATTTATCATAGGGGCAGAAAAATAAGATACTGTGGAGTCCAACTTTCATGTTAACTGAGGTTTTAACAACTATGTAATACAAGGAAAAGAACATAGCTTTTAGAGTTGGAGCGTTGTTCATATCTTGATTTCATTACTTACTAACTGTGTGATCTTAGGCAAATTAATATTTCTGAGTCTGTTTTCTCAGATATAAAATGGGGATAGTAACACATAATTTACAGAGTTATTTTAAAGATTAAATTTGTTAACATGTAAAATTCCGGCACAGTATTAAGCCAATGGTCAGTGCTTCACCTCCCTCCTCCTCACTAGGAAAATCAAGAACAAAGTAGCAATAGCAATTTTCCTAGTTTCCTAAATTTTCATAAAGCAATTTTCTTAAAACAAGGCAACAACAAAATACCCTGAACTAATTTTAGACTTAAAGAAAAGTTGAAAAAATAGTGCATATATTTCTCATTTTGCTTCTCCTAATATTAATACCTTACATAACTATCAGTCATGTCCCACTCTTTGCAACCCCATGGACTGCAGCCCACCAGGCTCCTCTGTCTGTGGGATTTCCCAGGAGGAATACTGGAGTGGGCAGTCATTCCCTTCTCCAGGAGATCTTCCTGACCCAGGGACTGAGCCTGCGTCTCCTGCACTGGCAGGTGGGTTCTGTACCACTGACCCACCAGGGAAGCACATATAGATACACACACACACACACACAAATATAAGCATGTGTGTGTATATATGCATGTGTGTGTATGAAGTGGCTCAATCGTATCCGACTCTTTGAGACCCCATGGACAGTAGCCTGCACCAGGCTCCTCCGTCCATGGGATTTTCCAGGCAAGAGTACTGGAGTGGGGTGCCATTTCCTTCTCCAGGGCATCTTCCCAACCCAGGGAGCAAACCCGGGTCTCCGGCATTGTAGGCAGACGCTTTACCGTCTGAGCCACCAGGGAAGTGTGTGTGTGTGTGTGTGTGTGTGTGTGTGTGTGTGTGTGTGTGTGTGTGTGTGTGTGTGTGTGTGTGTGTGTGTGTGTGTGTGTGTGTGTGTGTGTGTGTGTGTGTGTGTGTGTGTGTGTGTGTGTGTGTGTGTGTGTGTGTGTGTGTGTGTCTTTTGTAGGCAGACGCTTTACCGTCTGAGCCACCAGGGAAGTGTGTGTGTGTGTGTGTGTGTGTGTGTGTGTGTGTGTGTCTTTTGTAGGCAGACGCTTTACCGTCTGAGCCACCAGGGAAGTGTGTGTGTGTGTCTGTGTGTGTGTGTGTGTGTGTGTGTGTGTGTGTCTTTTGTAGGCAGATGCTTTACCGTCTGAGCCACCAGGGAAGTGTGTGTGTGTGTGTGTGTGTGTGTGTGTGTGTGTGTCTTTTGTAGGCAGACGCTTTACCGTCTGGGCCACCAGGGAAGTGTGTGTGTGTGTGTGTGTGTGTGTGTGTGTGTCTTTTGTAGGCAGACGCTTTACCGTCTGAGCCACCAGGGAAGTGTGTGTGTGTGTCTGTGTGTGTGTGTGTGTGTGTGTGTCTTTTGTAGGCAGATGCTTTACCGTCTGAGCCACCAGGGAAGTGTGTGTGTGTGTGTGTGTGTGTGTGTGTGTCTTTTGTAGGCAGACGCTTTACCGTCTGAGCCACCAGGGAAGTGTGTGTGTGTGTCTGTGTGTGTGTCTTTTGTAGGCAGACGCTTTACCGTCTGAGCCACCAGGGAAGTGTGTGTGTGTGTGTGTCTGTGTGTGTGTCTTTTGTAGGCAGACGCTTTACCGTCTGAGTCACCAGGGAAGTGTGTGTGTGTGTGTGTGTGTGTGTGTCTTTTGTAGACAGATGCTTTACCGTCTGAGCCACCAGGGAAGTGTGTGTGTGTGTGTGTGTGTGTGTGTGTGTGTGTGTCTTTTGTAGGCAGACGCTTTACCGTCTGAGCCACCAGGGAAGTGTGTGTGTGTCTGTGTCTGTGTGTGTGTCTTTTGTAGGCAGACGCTTTACCGTCTGAGCCACCAGGGAAGTGTGTGTGTGTGTGTGTGTGTGTGTGTGTGTGTGTGTGTGTGTCTTTTGTAGGCAGATGCTTTACCGTCTGAGCCACCAGGGAAGTGTGTGTGTGTGTGTGTGTGTGTGTGTGTGTGTCTTTTGTAGGCAGACGCTTTACCGTCTGAGCCACCAGGGAAGTGTGTGTGTGTGTGTGTGTGTGTGTGTGTGTGTGTGTGTGTCTTTTGTAGGCAGATGCTTTACCGTCTGAGCCACCAGGGAAGTGTGTGTGTGTGTGTGTGTGTGTGTGTGTGTCTTTTGTAGGCAGACGCTTTACCGTCTGAGCCACCAGGGAAGTGTGTGTGTGTGTGTGTCTGTGTGTGTGTGTCTTTTGTAGGCAGACGCTTTACCGTCTGAGCCACCAGGGAAGTGTGTGTGTGTGTGTGTGTGTCTGTGTGTGTGTCTTTTGTAGGCAGACGCTTTACCGTCTGAGTCACCAGGGAAGTGTGTGTGTGTGTGTGTGTGTGTGTGTCTTTTGTAGGCAGATGCTTTACCGTCTGAGCCACCAGGGAAGTGTGTGTGTGTGTGTGTGTGTGTGTGTGTGTGTCTTTTGTAGGCAGACGCTTTACCGTCTGAGCCACCAGGGAAGTGTGTGTGTGTGTGTGTGTGTGTGTGTGTGTGTGTGTGTGTGTGTGTGTGTGTGTGTGTGTGTGTCTTTTGTAGGCAGATGCTTTACCGTCTGAGCCACCAGGGAAGTGTGTGTGTGTGTGTGTGTGTGTGTGTGTGTGTGTCTTTTGTAGGCAGTCGCTTTACCGTCTGAGCCACCAGGGAAGAGTGTGTGTGTGTGTGTGTGTGTGTGTGTGGTCTTTTGTAGGCAGACGCTTTACCGTCTGAGCCACCAGGGAAGTGTGTGTGTGTGTGTGTGTGTGTGTGTGTGTGTGTACTTTT